>NC_090931.1:1289596017-1289896017 GCF_040938575.1 Ambystoma mexicanum | reverse complement strand
GCAAGCAATACAGGCAAGGGATTTTGATAGGGTTAACAAAACATTAAGGGAGTTCTTATGGGAACGGGAAATGCCCATGGAAAAGTTGGACAGGGGTTAGGGTTCCTGAATTTGTGGCCCTACTATTGGGCAACACAACTGCCCATAGCGAACGGATGGGTGTACTGTGGGGGTATAGATTTCCTGATAGATACCGAAGTTGGGGCTGATGGGTAGGAGCAGTTGGGAGGTGCCCATATATGGGAACATACAAAAGGTGGGGTGCTTGCCATTCATGATAGCCATGGGCTTGGTCTGGGTGCAAGCCCATAGGTATTTAGGATGGGAGAGGCTGCTCACGCTGGCGGCAAGAATATGAGGGAATCGGCTCATTGTGGGAATCCAACACCTGCGATGTGAAGGGAAATGGAAGACCGTAGGAATTAGGACAGTGGGGGGATGCAGTGAAAACTGGGGTGTTAGGTCTTTTCAGGAATAGAGGGGAGAATGGGGTTGAACAGACAGGAGCACTACAGACACTTACAATTTAGGCATGCTCTGGAGCTACACACAGGTAGAGGGAAAGAGATCCCACAGACCTCCCAAATGAGCGACACGTATTGGACGGGGAGATTAAGGAAAAGCAGATCTCAAACCTCTAGAAGGCATTAGATCTTAACTCAATGGTACAACTAGATGATTTGAAATAGAGATGGGTGGAGGATCAGGGTACATAGATGAGGATGAATTGAGGGAGGCACTACAATACCCCAGGGAGGTGACAATCATAGCCCGCCTGAGGATGATTCAATTTGAATACCTGCACCGGGTCTATCATTCCAGGGACAGACTAAGGAGAATGGGTAAAGGGTAGGATGACACTTGCCCTAAATGCAAGACGTACAGCGGGACCTATAGTCACATGGTATGGCAATGTTTGAAGCTGCAGATATATTGGGGGAGAGTTCAGCGGGAAGTAGAAGGGGCCTGTGAGAGGCCACTATGCTTGGACCCCAAAGGAGCGTTGCTCAGGATCTGGAGGCAGAAGGAGGTGGACAGATATGATAGGTGCTTCCTGAATATAGCGTGCATAGTGGCTAAGCATGCTGTAGCAGAGAAGTTGATGAGCCTGGATGAGGTTGGATCAAGTAGTGTACAAGAACAGAGGCTGCCCGCAAACATTTGAGAAGATTTGGGGGAAATGGTGGTATAAAGGGGGAGGGTGACTACAAGGTGGAAGGGGCAGGGAGGAAGGGTGTGAGGATAAGGGGAGACTGGCTCAGGGGGTAAGGACTGTGGAGAGATGTATAATAGAAGCGGGAAAGGATGGAAGCTTTGGAACAAGGGATGCGATTGTCAGTGCTTTAATGTTGACTTGACTGGTACATCTATGCAAAACCTTATGAAAAATTGTTTAAAAAATAAAATATATCAGCATATTTTGGTAATATGTAAGAAGTCGTATAAGTAGCAGGTATATGGTGGCAACAAATACCTTTTCACACTGCGAAAGCCACATTTTTTAATCTATTTTGGCAAGGGTATCGTCACAGGTGAGAAGCAGAGAAAAGTGTAGAAATAACCTTGAACCAGGAGATTAGTGGTTAGGGTTATCCACTAAGAGTGTTAGTAAAGCCAATGATAGAAAACTTGAAGGGGGCAGTGGGAGCAAGACTACAGCCAGTATTCAACATCTGAACATGCTTTGGTAATGCATTTGTTTAAAAATTATTTTAGTATTGATTAACATTTTATTATAAAATATGTGATATTATACATGCCCATTCAGAAAGACTGTATTTGATGGTGATCTTAACATGCAGTTTCGGTCTCTACACTAATAGTTACAACCAGGAAAGGAGGCCCCTCTGAATAGCTAACAGTGACTGACTGCTTTTTAAAAAAACAATTTTATTTGTGTTTGATGCAAAAGCACCTTTGCAAATATAAGAGAAATAATTACATAATCACAAATTAAGGGAAAAGGAAACATAAAATCTCATAAATTACACAATATACAAACAAATAAAATTACAATGTGTAAAATCATCATACATTCATTACAATTTCATAATAGTTTTCTGTGCTTCTATCCTCCATCAATCGTATCGATGTGACTTACATCTTGATATTATTCAAACCTTCCAAGCTGTCTCTTAAGATCAATAGCTTGAACATGACATAAGCTTGTGGCATACTTAAATACATTCTATATATGAGGAATATTACTGATATGCATTCTTGATATTTCGTTCCTCAAAATCACTGAGTTTTAGCTGAATACAGTCGATTAGACGTACCAAAGAAACTACTCGGGTATTGCTACGTCCCCACATGCAACTCACCCATAATAGTTTGCGAGAAAAGCAGAGGGCAGTTATTTTCCCATAATTAACAATCTCTGATTTTCAAAGAATCTCAAAATACTACTAAATGCTTTAGTGTCTCCAATTCAGTAATGGTGTCGCAAAAGCGACAGAGGCCATCATTTTCAGTGTCTTTGTTTTGTTCACAGTTTTTAAGACGTACATTGGTGAGAAACAGGTTAAACCTAAATCTCATATAAACATTCCTTGCTCAATTGCAAGGAAAGCATGTTAAGTATGGCATACAAGGATGTTTCTTGTGTCTAAATATTGCATATTCTGCGTAAAATCTATATAAGGCAATTTGATTTGATGTGAGGGCCCAATCAAGTTGAACAAGCTTCTTCTTCACAAGCGCTGGACGATTAGTTAGATCTACAGGATCCAACGCCACAGCTGCAAGCAAAGTCAACAATTGATTGTTGAATCGTGAAAGCGACTTTGGTGTGGAGTTTGCAAGCATTTGTGCTAAGTCGTCGTATAGGGAATTAGGAGGAGGATAAAGCATTTTAGCATAATTGCTGAGCCTTCTCCTTAAAAGCTTTGAGGCCAATGAGGACAAACCCAACTCATAAATAACTATAACATTGGGCATGCTCTTTGGTATGCCAAGAACAGTTTTCCAAATTAGCCCTTGAATTTTGTTAAGGATTTTACCAATGTCGAGTAGGCAAAGATCAAGCCCATACAGGATGGTAGACTCCACTTTTAATAAGTAGAAGTCGAGCAGGGGTACGAGCGAGAATTTGAAGTGTTTGTAATAGATAATCTTCACTTGTGCTATCAATGGGGCAATTGTAGTAGATAAAGAGCTATGCCACATCTTTAAAGAATTAGTATTCGTGAGATGATAACCTAAGTAAGTCAGTCCCGACGTGCGGTCGATTGGATTATTTTCGATGTTCCACTGAAATCTCACTATTTTAGTCTTACTGGAAGTTACAAGAAAGTTAGATTTTGCAGAGTTCGTAACCAGATTGTGTTGTTTGCAAATGGGGAGATGCTTTTCCAGTCAGGTATCTCAGGAACAGAAAGCAGTGTTAGGTTCAATTTGAGTTTCTGGTGACTACTGTGGTGATTCGTCCAGGAGCTGACCAGAATGTCATTGGCGTACATGTCCAATTCTAGATATTACCAACTCAGTCAGTTGCTCTTTTGTGGGTGTATTTGAATTCGGTTTTGTTGAGCGCAAACCTAGCTGGAAAGCAATGGGTTGCTGTATAAGCTTACACATATATTTGGTGTGGAATTACTTTTGATCATGTACAATGGTCAGTGGAGGTGCAGAAGGGCTGATGTTGTCCGTGAGAAGGATATAAATAAGAGGCATTAATGGGCCTCATTACGAGGTTGGTGGTAACCCGCTGGTGCCTTCCTTGCCTCTTGAATTGGCACGCTAAATTGAAAGTCTGGTCCTTAACTGTTTGTGGATGGGTATAATAAATGTGGTTGTGTTACATGCCTCACGTTAGTAGATATGTATGTTATCCCATCTATCCCTCAGTAACCTCAATACTGTGCATGTTTTCCCTTACAACAATTTCATATTTGGTTGAAATTGTACTAATCATACTTTCTTTTTGCAGGATGTGTAAATAAGCAGCACGGTCTGATCTTCAAGGATTTATTTCAGACCCCAAACTTCAGAATCACCGTCGTTGAGGACTGTGACACAGTAGAACTCTGTGGAGCTTTAAAGGTTAGTTCATTCAAATAGGCTTGTAACAGGAGATAAGCATTTATGGTACCAGTGCAAACATTTTTTTAAACTTCATTTTGATCATTTTCAGTGTATTGGTAAATCAAGATAGGATATTCATTATAAAATCAGACAGTGATGGTTGGAAATGCAAAAGTCAAGAATTCTATTTCTTTTGCTAACAATTCTTGGCAATTGAAGAAGAGCTGTGAGCAAATCGGACTCGACCCCACCAACTCTGCACGACAACTAAAGCAACCTGGGACATGTTTTTGACCATATTCAGATTCTTCGGTGTGGTGTCGTTTAAGCTCCAGCCATACTTTGCTGGCATGCCCCATGTGCTTGTGAAGGCTTTCTAGAAAAACGAAAAGTGACAGATGGAAACACTTGAGCCAGTGCTGTTTAACGATTGGTAATCCTGTTACATGTTGGCAGAAGTATTTCTATGCTTCACCTTTCAGTTTTCTCCTATTTCTAACTATGCTTGCAATGAAGTTGGATCTAATTGAAATCCGTATCCACTGACAACAGATGGGGTATTAAAAAAATACTCCCTTCATCTTTAGTTGTAATTCAGGACTAGTGTCTCCAGAGTTAGCTCATTCATTGAAATTCAAGAATATCAAGTGCCATGCTTCTACTATGACTAATGGATGTCACAAACAAGAGCTGGAAGGCAGTGCCACAGAACTAAAGTTGGAGGCTCCTCTGCATTTGCCACACAAGTGACTATTTCTTGCATTTTCTTTTCCATACTATATTTTGATTTTGCAATTTACTACACAATGGGCCTCATTACACGGATGGCGGTAGGGATTTACCGGTACCCGTAAAATACCGGTACCGGTAAATCCCTACCGCCTTACTACGAGGTCCCTTTTCGGGTTGGGCGATTTAACGCCTGCTTTTTGCAGGCGTTAAAATCCAACCCGATAAGGGACCTCGGAGCAATTACGGCACCGCAAAATTGCGGTGCCGTAATTAGCGCCTTCCCCATTCCCATAGAGCCCTATGGGGCAGAAATGGGAATGGGGAAGGGCAATGGTGGAAGGGGGATTTACCGCCCCTCCAACCTTGGAATGGGGCGGTAAATCCCCTTTCCGCCAAGGCGGTGCCGGTATTTTACCGGCTTGAGCCATGGCGCTAATAGCGCCATGGCTCACCGCCTACGGGGTAATGAGGCCCCATGTCTTCATGATACGTTAGGGAGTCAATTATCGAAGTAACGGACGTAGCAGGAGCATTGGAAACGGGAACAGACTTCACTGATGGTGTTTCAGAACAGTTCAGGCAAATAGACTGACCCAATGTAAATTGTCCCCGCTTATCCGGATTGTCGAAGGACAAATCAGTTTGACTAAAACTGTCATCAACCCTGTTAGAAGCCACAAGTGCTACTGACAAAATCTGAGAATCAGAAGAGCAAGGTTTGCCAGCTTTAAATAAATGATTTCTGAACATATTCCATCCAGGCCATAAAGTCATTGTTACGCTCACCTGATTCCCACGGGGGCGTCGATCTGGACTGGCCTGCTGTTGCTTCCACCAGAGTAACACGTAGAGGCGAGATGACAGATTGGACAGACCCACTTAGCTTCGTTTGTTGGATTCGTACGAATATCCTTCTGCAATGGAGAAAGGGAATTAACCTCCCATAATCTGAGCGTTAACCCGCCTTCCCACTCCCTTGTCTGCCCACAGAACACTCTTGAAGTTCCCTCTAAATCTCAGCTGAAGATTTGGAAAGATGAGCTCTCCATCCTGCGTCGAGCGCAAGGGCGCGTAGACGACCAGTTACTTCACTGGCGTGGAGGAATTGGTGAGTTCCAGTATTGACTCTAAGTCCAATTGTTCGTAAGAGTTCAATAGTCTGATCTTCACTCTGCCAGATTCCTTGCAGGTTGCGGATTAAACCACCAGAAGAGTTTCAAGTGGCAATTGGTAAGATCCTAGTAAGTCTATTGTGGTTCTCGCCTTTGGGCCCGGGGTACAGCGATGATGCAGAATTAACTGCGCCGACCCGAAATGAGGTGAGTACCCCCCTGTGGTAAATCAGGTAAGTCTTTGGGGTTAGGTTGTATTGTCCTTGTTTTTTCCCCTTAGGGGCCGGGGTGCGGTGGTGATGCGGGATTGACTGCGCCGACCCGAGATGAGGTGAGTACCCCCCTGTGGTAATCAGATAAGTCTTTGGGGGTGATTTGTATTGTCCTTGTTTTTCCCCTTAGGGGCCGGGGTGCGGCAGTGATGCAGAATTGACTACGCCGACCCGAGATGAGGTGAGTACCCCCCTGTGGTAAATCAGGTAAGTCTTTGGGGGTGGTTTGTATTGCCCTTGCTCACCTATCTGTTCTTGTCTCCCCCAGGTGTTGAAGAATGGTCTGGAGATGCTGGATTTGCGATGGAGTTAAGGAATGCAGCCCCGGTTGGTTAGTTCAGCGCGGCTCTGCGAGGTGCGTGGCAATACACCTGAGAAGGCTTCTCTCTTCCAGATCGACGATGTGCTGGATCAAGGATTCAGGTAAGGGTTTTGTTCTGACCTCTTCTCCTTCTCCTTTTCTTGTTCCAGGTGTTCCAGGGCTGAAGCGGGCGTGGCTGAAGACTGGAGCTGCTGAAGACACGGTGAGCGTTATGCTGCAGCAAGCAGAATAACGCGAAGCATGTGTGGCTGTCCGGGTGTGGCTTAAATAGCCTTGGAAGAAGTCCTAGGTAAGTATTCTTCCACAGCCCCACCCGAGAGGAAAGGAGTCCCTGAGGTAAAGTAGTCCCTTTAAGCCTCATTTGGCTTGTGGCTTCGTGCAGCATGGTCTACATCAGGTAGGTATGCAGCATGGTCTGCAACAGGTAAGATTTCTGTAATGAGCCTGGCGCCCAATGGCGCCAGGACTGACTTTATTCTTATGAGCCTGGCACCATAGGCGCCAGGACTGTAGCCAAAGAGCCCCTAACTGGGGTTTTTGGGCATGCCTCAAGTGGCACGCTTCCGGGGTTGCGGGCCTGGTCTGGCTTTCCGGGGGCAGGCATCGTGACAGTCATTAAGATTGGTACAATTATTAAGTTCAGAAGGGATTTTAGCTTGATAAAGCTTCCACGGCCCAGAAGAGGATTTTTGCTCAGAATACGAGCCTGATGATTGAATGAAGTCTAGATTGATAGTAGAAAAGACTTTACTTGGCCTTGTCTGGCACTACAGATGCTCAGATCCCTTAGTGGATCTGGATTGGCATACAATCCACTCAGTCTGATTGAAGGCAGAATTTGAAGGGGCGAACATCAATCACTCCCCGCCCTCACTGTCAGTGCTTTCAGGAGAGAAAATCCTCTCCAGCCTACTAGTTCATAGCAAAAATACATAGTTAATTCCAATTAAGACACCCACTCCTAGTCTAAATTGTAAACCCACCATCTTTGAATAGGCACAGTACATATAGTCCAAAAAAGGGGTTTGAAGAAAAAGGGAATCATGGATCATAGCCCCATATGCCAATTATGTACAAAGTCACTGTAATCCCAAACCTCTAGGACTTCGTATTTATTAGGAATAAGACAAACATGCAGAATAGAGCCAGTGTAGGTCCTGGAGGGGAGACTATGTCAACAAACTTCAGTCCACCAAAAGACTACATTTAGACTTACAGCACCAACTCATTAAACTCCTAGGAAAAATGAGGTCAGTAACAATTTGCAACAACACATTGTATAAAGACATTTCTCATAGGTAGGAGTGTAATGCAAGACTTTAATCATACATATACAACATGATCTGAGCATTTAATTGGTGTCAGAGGATATCAGACAATAGAATAAATTATACATGTCCCAGCTTAGAGAGATCAAGGTATTGTACTATGATACTTCGGGTTAAGAACATTGTTTCGTCTACAGTAACTGTCAACCTTGCACTCAAGCTCGCTGTTTGTGGACTTCTTTAAATCATAGGTTCTCCATCAGCCAGAGTGGTCCTTACTCTTGGTGTTCCCAGGGCTGTACACAGGTTATGGCACTACAGGGCGTGGGGGTGGAGGAGTTGATTGTAGCTGGTTAGAATAATAACATGCATTCAGCAAACATTATTGATTAGCAATAGCTTGTTCCAGTTCCCATCTCAGGAAATGTCCAATTGCTCCTGGACAGCGGGTCTTTGGCCCAAGGGTATTCAGATACCCTGAGAAGGAGATCAATAGGCTCCCAACTATAACAAATGGTAAAGCTAATCACCTACCCCTGCCAACAGATGTCTTCCAGGGGCAGAATTTGCATGAGTCAGTTTCCCCCTGCTTTCGAGGGAAGCTCCAGGTTAATCTCCCCAGCTCAATAAAGTTCGAGATTTGGAGCATTTACTCTGGGGAGATAAATTGACATCTAGGTGCAAGATTATGGTGACAAGACGGGGCAGTGAGGTATAAATACCAATCTAGGCTTTATTTCTCCTTGGCTCCCTCCCCAGTATTTGGGGTTGGTGGGTTTCTTTTTCCTTTGGGATAAACCCGAGCTTGGGAAATGGATCCATTAACTCTCTCAAGATGGGCCATTCAGTATTCTACTGACTCTTGTAGATCGCTGACAACCCGGTCCCCCTCCACATCCACCGGCAAACCACCTTCTTCCGTATGTTTGCTCAGGGGACCTGCATATTAAAAGTCTAGACCTAGGTGGTCAGAGGCTATTCCTAAGGAGGGCCTAGGTAGACCCCAGTGTTCAGGGTGTTCGAATTTCAGAGAATGTCCCTGGGTCTTCAGAAAATAATGGGTCCCCTAATGTTTTTGTAGATTCCTCAGCAATACTTATAAAACAAGCATCTATAGGACCCTCTGAGTGAACACCTCGGATTGCGTGGGTTTGGCCTACCTTGGAAATAATAGCCGTCTGCTTCTGTGCGCTGGAAGTTGAGTGCCAGGGAATATGTCCCAGGATCACACTTTCCTTTAGCCCGATTTCCATGGTGTTTTGATTCTTCACCTTTTCAATGGGACGGGGTTCCCTTAACTCTGCTGTCCCAGTGTTGGACCCGGTCGTCAATGCACAGTGGGTCTAGGGATCACCACAGTACTTCCTTCGTATAGCAGATAAGGTTGGGATCTTCCATATCCTCCCTCAGCTGCCTCTAAGGATCTGAGATATCCACTGCACTCAATTGCTCCCTGTGGCCCATTTTCACTGGCCGGTCTGACACCGGCTCCATAGTGCCCTCAATCAATTTAACACACTATTGGATTTGTGAATGGCAAGTGTGCCTTATATCTAATTGCATTTGTGGATCACTTAAGGTGGCAGGTGTGTTCATTGTCCTACATCACTCTGAATACTCTTGCTGGTCTTACACTCTGCTGCGCATTGGACACTTTTTCTGTTTCAGTTAAATTTGAGTCGCATTTTGCTGTGGCCCAGGGCTCCCTGTATTCTTGTAATCCTCTGATTCAGAGACATTCAATTCAAGTTTTACCGTATCAAGCAGAGGATTTTGGTCCTTCTGTACAGGATCTTTTGACTAGAATCCTTTTTGGTGTAATGGCAGTAACATCTCTCCCGCTCTCTATCTGGCTGGGATTTGGTAACATCTCTCCCTCTCTCTATCTGGCGGGATTTGGTAACATCTCTCCCTTTCTCTAGCTGGCTGGGATTTGGTAACATCTCTCCCTTTTTTCCTCTAGCTGGCTGGGATTTGGTAACATCTATCCGTCCCTCTCTCTATCTGATGGTGATTTGGTAACATCTCTCCCTCTCTCTATCTGGCTGGGATTTGGTAACATCTCTCCCTCTCTCTAGCTGGCTGGGATTTGGTAACATCTCTCCGTCCCTCTCCCTCTATCTGGCTGGGATTTGGTAACATCTCTCCCTCTCTCTAGCTGGCTGGGATTTGGTAACATCGCTCCCTCTTTCTAGCTGGCTGGGATTTGGTAACATCTCTCCCTCTCTCTATCTGGCTGGGATTTGGTAACATCTCTCCCTCTCTCTAGCTGGCTGGGATTTGGTAACATCTCTTCATCCCTCTCTCTCTATCTGGCTCGGATTTGGTAACATCTCTCCCTCTCTCTAGCTGGCTGGAATTTGGTAACATCGCTCCCTCTCTCAAGTTGGCTAGGATTTGGGGCTGCCGTCTGCCAGCATGGTGGTCAGCACAAGGGGTAGACAGTATGATGACTTAATACTCAATGCTTGGTTCATCCTCATGGAAGTAAAGTCTGTGAAAAGGAACACAGAAAGGGGAGCTAAGGGTCCCATTGCTTACTGTTAATCTCCATGACTCCCAGTCCATGCCTTCCTGATCAGAGTCCTGCATTCCCTTCCCCCTCACAGCTCGAACATATATTGCTTGGTAAAAGAGTCAGCGGTTGTGTAAGGAGTCTCGGAGGGCCATAGGCCCAGGTGCTGTGGGTCACAATTGAAAGACTGGCCACAAAAGCCAGGCAGTGGGTACATTACAGAGGGTTTTCTTCTAAGCTTAGATAGAGTAGTAGGTAAGGTGCCCCGGGAGCTGATGCCAGTGAGGCCAGTGGCAAGGAAGACCTGGGCTCGGGGTAATGAAGATTACAGGTTAGTAATCCGGCCATTATATAAGTAGCTGCGTGTTCATATGTAAAATGTAGGAATTCTCTGCATGCTCACAGAGGTTTCTCAATGCGACAAACAATGTGTTTTCATAGCGCTTTAAGATCTATTGAATGATGGGGAACTTTTAGACTAATGAATTGATTTATTTTGTTAATCCCTTCTTGCCACTTTCCCACCTCTTTACTGCTCTGTGTTTGAGACAGAGTACAATGTGGAAAGGCTAGCAAGAAAACCTTTTACGTATCAGGCCCCAATGGCGAGATATACCCACAAAGTATATGATATGATATGAAAGGTTATTTGTAACGTGCTTAATACCCAGCGGTCTATAAGCGCGGACCCGGGGATGGAACATGTGGTGCTCCGTGTCGTCTTGCTTCCAAGGCGAGCACGTTGTCCCTGAGCTATCCTGCCGAGACCACAGGTAAAAGTGCTGTTATCGCAAAAAAATGTAAAAGGCTTTATTGCATGGTGAGAATTTTGATGGGGAAAACGTTCTAATGCTGGGGCCACACATTGATTTGTTTGTAAGGTCAACCGTAGGCACATTTCCAAACAGTTGAGGGTTACAACCCGAATATTGCCAAAATTCCCTGCTTATCACATTGTCAGCTGGTTGGGACCAGGCTAGAAACACAAAGGTTTCAAAAAAGGGTAGCCGGCGCTCCTCTCCAGAAAGAACATGGCATGATAACCTGTTCTGAGATGAGAGTTTGCAGCACACGCTTTTTGCTCACTGTACCTTTCACAGATGGGAAATATCCATTTGCATATGAGTCTTTGTCCCGCCCACATGGGTGAAACTCAAAGGTGAACGCCATCTCACTGTCACTGTCACTGAGCTGAAATGGAGTGAGTAAAACACTCATTTATCAGACATTGATCCAGGCAGCAAGCAAACACGAAACACACAAGCAAGCCATTTTCAGAAAGTGTCTTGCAATTGCAATACTTGAAATGTCTTTCCTGGATTATGTGTTGTTGTTTTTATATGTGTCTTTTAATGCACAATCCCCCATTTATCTATTGGTTGCAGAACATTGTAGCTGTGGGGGCTGGGTTCTGCGACGGCTTGGGGTTTGGCGACAACACCAAGGCAGCAGTGATACGGATTGGCCTCATGGAGATGGTGGCCTTTGCCAAGTGCTTCTGCAGTGGCGAGGTAGCCATCGCTACCTTTCTGGAAAGCTGTGGGGTGGCCGACCTAATCACTACATGCTACGGGGGACGCAACAGAAAAGTGGCAGAGGCCTTTGCAAAAACAGGAAAGGTATGTATTTATGGTATTGCCAATAACTGTGCTCCGTTTGCAGCCAAAAGCCCCGTCACATTATATGATCTAGACGGCCATGTTAGACCAAGTTGCACCAGTCCAACAAGCCCTTCTATTTAGCACTTGCCTCCTACAGAAGAGGGCAGGTAGGTTTTGTTCAAGTCTGTGTTGTACAAAGATGTTTTGATCAAAGCAGAATAGAGTGATGCGGCTGCTGTTTAAAGGCATGATCTAGTGAAAAATGTTATTGTCCCTACGGGTCAGCCATGTTTTTTTAAGCCTAAGTGGCTCGATTTTAGAAAACTTTCCTATGGACCTTACCCAAGTTTTTGTCCATTAAACGCACGCGAAAACAAGCACCAGGGAGCTGCCATTTTGTGATAATCCTATAATTTCCCCCATCGCCCTGGCTGACCTGCTTTTGCGGCACTAAATCATATCCCCCGCCCCTGAGCCTGTCATCAGCAGACTCGTACCGCCCATTTCCCAACGCCAAAGCACGTCTTGTGTCAACATTCGCTGCGCTTCAGCTAATGACGTGTCGCCATGGAAATGGCAGGACGCCTCTTTCCCCAATAAGTATAAACAGACCGTTTCACAACACACAGCAGCAGATTTTCGATTCCATTCCTCTCTCTGTGTTACTTAGAGTATTCTGTGACTCTTTTCTGTGCTCTGGTCAGCTACCTTCGCCGCTTGTAGCCCGTGTGAACACCTGTACCATCTCGGTAAATTATTTTACTTTGCTTACCACACAATGGCTACAATAATGCCCTACATGTACGAGCCCGAGTATACCGAGGAGGAACTACTGGAAAGGGAAGCACGCGAAAACGATGGGGATTCGGACAGCAGTTGGCAGGACGAATCAACAGATGAAGAGCCTGGGCCTAGTCGCATGGACGGCGTCTCCACCTGGTGCACATGCAATCGGTGCGAGCTAATGCCGACCGAGGAGGAGAACTGCTGCTGTCGAGAAAACTCTGGATGCCTGGCCTACATTTCGGAAGGCGAGCCACGACCGCAATGCATCACCGAGCTGCCAGACGTCAGGGCAGCCTGCCTCACACGGGCCGTTTTGAGGATAATGATGGTGCTTATGCACGAACTTCACGCAACTGTTCGCCCTCGTAATCCGAGTAACGAGTAAGTATACTCTGCTTGTCATGCCACTCCTATTTCATGTTCTTCTACTATATCCAAAATTACATCTACATATCATTGTAACGCATATAAGTCGTTCAATAGTGTGCATTGTCTAGATAGCATTTGTCCGTGTAGAATGCCATTAGTTACAAGAATTGTCATTGACAACAAACGTTTATTAAACTTATCTTGGTCATTTAAAAACAGTTTGTTTCATTCCTTTTCACAGGGGGTACAGGCTGGTGGCCTATCGTTCCTTTACATGGTGGCTCCACGGGAGGCTTGGACACCGCGTTCGAAGAGTGATACCCGCCTGTGCCGTTCGTGCCATTAGAAAAACCTTCCCGAGTGACAGCGGTCAGTACAGGGGATTTTCTCTCGCTGTGCTGCAACCTGACCTGTATAATCTTTAAAGTCTTGTATTTTTGTGTCATGAAAATAAGATACAAAATAAAACACCACATATATTTTAACAACGGTTGTTTCGATTTTTTAAATGAATCAAGTGTGTCTCCATTCAAGGATGGACGTCAGACATCTGTGCTCCGAATGGGTGAAGGTCTGGTCGCTGTGAAGCAGGGTGGTCACTATCTATCTAAGCTAACATAACATATTCTCAATAATGCATGCACTAAATAACACTTGTTCAAAGTCTTTCAGTAGGTTATGTCTCTATAAAAGTCACACATATATCTATACTAACAATTACCATTGGATTATACAGGCCTAAGGGTCTTGAGCACTATAATACACCGGTTGAAGTGTGGGTCTGTGCTCACAAGAATCTCCGGTATGTGGCATTTTTTATTGATAAGCAACGATATACTATCAAAGGCGGTTCGTGCCAGTGGATGAGCGCTGGCATGGGGGGCTGTCAGGGGTGCGAAAGGCCAAGGTGCCAAACTGCATGTACACTTCAAAAGGTATCCCACGCCAAGGGGCCATCGGTCACATGGCCTCCTCAGACCCCGTGTCTCCAGCCAGGCCTCCCCTTGAAGCAGGCCGCCCCCCTGCAATCCACATAAGTGTGTCTCCATTCAGCAGTCTTCCTGTGCCTTATCTGCATGCCCCAGGCCCATCCATCCCACCCCCCTCTATGAAAGGCGGTTCGCACCCGGGGATGAGCGCTGGCATGGGGGGCTGTCAGGGGCGCGAAAGGCCAAGGTGCCAAACTGCATGTACACTTCAAAAGGTATCCCACCCCAAGGGGCCATCGGTCACATGGCCTCCTCAGACCCCGTGTCTCCAGCCAGGCCTCCCCTTGAAGCAGGCCGCCCCCCTGCAATCCACATAAGTGTGTCTCCATTCAGCAGTCTTCCTGTGCCTTATCTGCATGCCGCAGGCCCATCCATCCCACCCCCCTCTATGAAAGGCGGTTCGCACCCGGGGATGAGCGCTGGCATGAGGAGCTGTCAGGGGCGGGAAAGGCCAAGGTGCCAAACTGCATGTACACTTCAAAAGGTATGCCACGCCAAGGGGCCATTGCTCACATGGCCTCCTCAGACCCCGTGTCTCCAGCCAGCCCTCCCCTTGAAGCAGGCCGCCCCCCTGCAATCCACATAAGTGTGTCTCCATTCAGCAGTCTTCCTGTGCCTTATCTGCACTCCCCAGGCCCATCCATCCCACCCCCCTCTATCAAAGGCGGTTCGCACCCGGGGATGAGCGCTGGCATGTGGGGCTGTGACGGGCGCAAATGGCCAAGGTGCCAAACAGCATGTACACTTCAAAAGGTATCCCACGCCAAGGGGCCATTGCTCACATGGCCTCCTCAGACTCTGTGTTTCCAGCCAGGCCTCACCTTGAAGCACACCGCCCCCCTGCAATCCACATAAGTATGTCTCCATTCAGCAGTCTTCCTGTGCCTTATCTGCAGGCCCATCCATCCCACCCCCCTCTATCAAAGGCGGTTCGCACCCGGGGATGAGCGCTGGCATGGGGGGCTGTGATGGGCGCAAACGGCCAAGGTGCCAAACAGCATGTACACTTCAAAAGGTATCCCATGCCAAGGGGCCATTGCTCACATGGCCTCCTCAGACCCCGTGTCTCCAGCCAGGCCTCCCCTTCAAGCAGGCCGCCCCCCTAAGACCACGACATACATACGTCATTCATTCACAAACACACCCGTTTCTAATACTTTATAAACCACTTGATATGTCTCATGAGAACATCTTTGTGCTTTGCAAGTCAACTCCTGAACCTGTTACCTGGCAACCACTGAGATCTACGCTAATCTGCTCGTCGTCCTGCAATCCGTGAACTTCTGTGGCCACTTAGAGCAAACCCATCAGTGTGCTACCTGTGGCCACCCACCTATTCTCCTGCAACGTACTGCTCTGCTTGCTGAATCCAACTGTTTGTTGGTCAAGGTAAGGCCATGTATCTTAGTCATATTTCGCATATTTTTAAATTTCTATCTATTTGCGAGTAGAGTACACAATAGTGCTATGTTAATTGGTCTCATTGCTATTGACTTGAGTTTCCATTGCTATGCTATCAATAGATCTATTTATTTTCATCTGTGTCTATTGTCATTGAATTGCATCCTTCGGGGGTCCAGTCTATAATGTAAGCATGTTTCCTTCTCGTGCAAGACAGAACCTCCAAGGGACGAGTCACATGTTCAGATTTTAGTCACATCATTTATACATTTCTTCAACTTATGCAAATACTAAGCCGCACATAATGAACTGGTATAGTTCCTGCGACCAAAACAAACCTTGCATTGATCATTGTATGATTCATTTACTTTTGTATCAAATCTTTATTCTTGAAGATTGTATAATAATGTCGATATTTACTTTTCAGATTTATCAACAATGCCTGCCTGTTCGATTAGCGGTTGCCCTTCGAAGACGCATGCGAAATCTGAAGGCACTACAATGCATGTATTCCCGAAAACTGTTGATCGAATAAGAGAATGGGTCAGACATTGTGGATATCCACTGGATGAGCTGGAAAGTAGAGTCCAACAAGTCTTACAGGACAAGTGGGGTGATCGATACTGCATCTGCAGCCGGCACTTTTCCTTGGACATGTACACAACATCTTAGGTAACAAAGAAGAATAAACGGCGAACGACACGGAAATTGCTCGAAAATGCTATTCCCACTCTATTCATCCACATTCCGCCACCGGTGAGTCAAGTGTCCGGATTTAGCTTTAGGCCTTGCGGTAGTGTGTAGGTAGCCGAACGGATTAATTGATATTGTAGGTGTTCTATCCCTTGTAATAATTTCGATATTGATTTGAGTGTATAGTTTTTTGAATAATGACATTTATCAATATATTCTTTTTCGATTTCATAACCCACAAACGCAATGTATATATATGGGAACAGGGAACTGTGCTGTATTGAGCATTTTTCAAGTATTCTGTCGCCTTACTTGGCTATTTTTAATATTGGCATTTCATTATCAATCATTAATTTACCTTTACAACTTCTTGACTATCCCTTGAATCTGAAGCAAGAACATTCTACATCTTTGACGTGGTCGCAGTTATCAACCACTTCTAGCGCGTATCAGGTAATCTTACTAGGCTAATCGACTACAGACTTCTTTTATGCATGTCAAGTAATAGTTTTATTTTATCGTGTAATTATTTTACCGAATGTTTGGTTAGTGCTTTCCAATTGATATACACCTTAGTTATCGTCCACCGGTGTTTGTTTGCAGTTATAATTAGTGTTATCCATACTAATGCAAGTACTGTCTTTCAGGGAGATGCTGAAGCGTCCGCCACATCTACAACATTTCTAGATGTTCTTCACCAGCAGGAGGTATGGATACTGACAGCTCCATCGAGCGTCATCATCAGAGCTGGAATTCTTGTCGTTTGATTGTTATACACAATGTTTCATTCGTGGTTAGACGTTGATATGTACCTGTGCTGTCGACCCCAGGTGTGTGTTATGTTTTCACTATTGTAATCCTCACTAATGCAAGTACTTTGTTTCAGGCAGTTGATGGAGCGTCAACCCCTGCACTTGATGCAGAGCCTGACATTCAAGTAACTCCAGGGGAAGTGGAAGCGGGACCATGCGTATACGAATCGGCGCAACAGCTTTCGGAAGGGCGCACTACATTTGCAACATCCATAGATATTCTTCAGCAGCACGAGGTATGGATACTGACAGCTCCATTATGCGTGATCATATAACGTGATTCCATTTGCTATACTTTCTTCCCTATTAACGCAAGTGCTGTGTTTCAGGGAGACGACGAAGCTTCCACTACAATCACAACATCCAATTTTGATGATGCAGATGTAAATAAATCGGAGATGAAATGTGATCATATTTAGATTTTCCTTGATTCTTTTGGACAATGCATCATTTGTGGTTATCTCTTTATATGTACCTGTGCGTTCGACCCCAAGTGTGTGTTATGTTTCCAATATTGAAAACCATACTAATCCAAGTACTGTGTTTCAGGAAGACGACGGAGCTTCCACCACAATCACAACATCTCATTTAGATGATGCAGATGTAAAGGAATCGGAGAAATAAGTCGATGAAATGTGATCATATTTAGATTTTCCTTGATTCTTTTGGACAATGCATCATTTGTGGTTATCTCTTTATATGTACCTGTGCCGTCGACCCCAAGTGTGTGTTATGTTTCCAATTTTGAAAAGCCTACTAATGCAAGTACTGTGTTTCAGGGGGATGCGGATGCCTCCTCTCCAATACAACCATTCATGGCAGTCCATGCAGAGCCAGAGGTATGGATACTGACAGCTCCATCGAAATAGATCATCACTGGTCGAATACTTGTCGTTTGATTGTTGCACACAATGTTTAAATCGTGTTTGGCTATTGAGATGTACCCGTGTGTTCGTCCTCACGTGTGTTTTATGCTGACAATATTTTGATACATAGTAATGAAAGTACTATGTTTCAGGGAGACGATGGAGCCTCATTCCGTGCTGTCTATGCGGATACAGAAAATATAGTCATTGCAGCACAAGAGGAAGGGAGGACATGCGGATACGAATCGGAGCTACAGCGTGCAGATGTTGAAGGTCGAGTCAAAAAAGTTGCAAAGAAAAAAAAACAAAAAAAAGGTTAGTTACAAACAGTTCATAACTTTAAAAAAAGTTTGTGCTGGGGACTATTTTATGTTTTTTTCCAGTCAATTGGACTACATTTTATCTTGTGTTTAAACTGAACATCCCTTTTCCAATCTCTCCTCCAGTTACCCGTGGGTGTCAGACCTATACATACACAGACAGTGAAGCGAATGAGAGATGTTGCTTGCAAGACCATGTACACTATGGAGGAACTATTAATTGAGGCGAGGCGTGTTCAGGCTCGAGATGTTCATGTCCAATGGCCAGAACATGAATTAACTGTGTTTGGAGACTACAGCAAAGTTGCATTGGACCATAGCTACAGTGCGACCGCACCACCACAAGAAGATGTTATTGAATTTATTGAAGATAGCTCTGAAGTAGCTGCAGATCAATTCACACAATCTACACCCGCCAAAAATTTTCCACCAAAAAACCTGTCGACATTGTTGTGTTCTCCCATCAATGTTGAAGTAATAGATGTCGAAATGACAGAGAATGAACCAGCCGCAGCATCCATAGACGCATCAGAACTTGATATCAGCGATATTACTTTCCAATGTGTTGAAATCTCCACAACGTCACAGGCCGAAACAACGTTGACGCAGGATGACAGTCTAATGAAAGAGAGCAAATACATTGTATTCAACAGTTGTTTGATGGAAATTATAAGTATGCTGAAATGTGTGCATTCCATTAGAGGGAAAGTATGTGGGAAGCCATTGATTAATGTGACTCGTCAAATAAAAGGCAGTAACGTCAAAATAAATGCCGCCTGTAGATTAAATCATAGGTTCTCATGGTCTGCACAACCGATGCTGGGGAAACTGCCAGCAGGCAATCTAATGTGTGCAGCTGAATCACTTTTTAGTGGCTCCAGTTTTAGAAAGTTAGAGGCTTTCTTTCAGTTTGTGGGACTCCATTTCATTTCTAAAGCGCTGTACTACATATACCAACGTGATTATCTGTTTCCGGCCATTAGTGATGCTTGGAAAATTGAACAATTGTCAAGTTCATTCGAAGGCAAACGATTCAGGCTAGCTAGCGATGGACAGTGCGACAGCCCTGGATTTTCTGCCAAGTACTGCACCTACCACTTTCAGGACATGGATAGTAAGAAAATTGTGAGTTCGGTGGTCGTGCAGGTAACACAATGTACATCGTCAGTGGCCATGGAGAAACTAGGATTTATAAAATCAGTGGAATATCTACAATCAAGGGGAATGCACATCGACCTCACAGCCACGGACAGACACGTTTCAATTGCCAAGACAATGAGAGAGCAGTTCCCACATATTAAACATCAATTTGACGTATGGCATCTTGCTAAATCAATCAATAAGAAAATCTCGACTGCAGGGAAAAAAAAAGTTTTGAAAGTATTTTGCAGTGGTCCCATTCTATCACCAAACATCTTTGGTGGAGCTCAAAAACTTGTGAAGGGTCAGTGGAAATACTACTTGAAAAATGGCGGTCACTGATGCACCACTTTACCAACGTTCACCGCTGGACAGCAAATCAACATTTCCACCAATGTGAACATGGCCCTTTGTCCCCAGAGGAGGCACGGAAGAAGAAATGGTTGATTCCATCTTCACCGACACACAAAGCCATTGAGAAGATTGTTTTCAACAAAACTCTATCAAGAGATTTGAGAGGACTGACAGAATTCTGTCACACAGCAGATTTCGAGGTGTTCCACAATATGTGCCTAAAGTACAGGCCAAAGCGCTTGCATTTTAGCTTTCGGGCATGAAACATCGCACTCTAATAGCGGTCTTGGCCCAAAACAGCAATGTCGGACGTGAACAATCTAGGACTAGGGGTAAAGTAAGGATGCCTCGCTACACTAAGGTGTTTTCAAAACGAAGTAAGCAATGGGTGATCAAACCAGTCTATGATTAAATGCAGTTTGACTTTGTGAAAGGCCTTATTGTTGCTGTGTTAGAGAAGCACAGATATGGGATTTTGGACGTTTCTGTGCAGAGCAGTGATCCATTGCCACCGATATTTGCGACTGTGCCATGCCCACCCGAAGCACAGCAGGTTGTGAAGTACAAATCCCGGTTTAAATAATTGCAATACGATTGTCTTTTTGTAAATAAATGTTATTGTACAGTGTACCTGTAACCCTAACCCCTACCTTCACCATCATGGGAGGCGAACAAGCTGGGTGTCATCTTTGAATTCTCTCTATTCACCTCATATATGTGTATGTATATATTTTTCTCATGTCTCATCTCATGTAAATGTAAATGCTGTGCACTGTTAACGGGGGGGAGGCTTGCGTATTGCAAATAATAAAACAAACAAACAAACAATAAATCTCACTTTTAACTCATCTCCTGTGGTACTTTATACTTTCCCTGACCTTCCGCCAAAAATTAAATGTCTCAATTTGGGCTGCAAAGCTCGCAGAAAACGGGGACAAAATTGGGGCACTTAGAACGCGCCAGCCAAGCGGGCCGTGGCATTTGGGAGAGAAGCCAGTTCGCATTTGCACATTGAGGCACACTACATAGACGGATTCTAAACTTCAAGTTCTCATAGATGCCTATACTACGTGATGTTGCAAATAAAGAATGCGAAGGACAGCGGCTTTGATTTTCAGCTCGCGCCCAGATAAGGCCCACAAGTCGCACTGGAAGTATAAGGGTCTATTGTTTTTTGACCTTGAGACAGGGACCATGCCGAAAGAACTACATTTGAAGGGGTTTCGCAATAACGTAAGAGACGATAAGGCAGAAAATTCAGAAACTAGACCGAGTTTCATTTTAGTTCAGTATACGAAAAATCGTTGTCAAGAGCACGGTCCGTTTTACAGACTGCATTACGAAGAGACACAATGAAAATTTAAAATATAATGTAAGTAAATCTTAACACGCTTTTATACCCGAATGAAGATTTAATGAATGGATGCATGAATAAATGAATGAATGAAGAGCTAGGAAAAGCAAGGAAAACGTAGTGTTCGTAGTGGGCACATGGGCATGCAGGTCCACTGGTCTCACCGATCTCGGTCCTTGGCCCAGCCACTTTTCCCTGCACTGCCTACCTGCACTACGGGACTGTCTCTGTATCCTTCAGCCCCTTCTCCCGGCATTTACCTTGCACTTGCCACCAGCGGGCCTTATTATTTAATTTGTATTTAACTAACCATGTACAGCACTTTTACCACCCCTCCCCCCTTCCCCATGCGCGATCAGAAAGACACCTGGCCTAGTAGGATCGTTGTCTGTCTGCCCTTGTTCCCCACCTGCCTCGTCGCGCCTCGAAACACTTGAGTATAGGCGCGTTACAAATGCCATATCATATATCATATCATTCCTCACGCATGTAGACTAACTGTCATTTATCATTGTGTGTTGGCCTCGATTTATTTCGTTACTTTTCGCATTGATTTTAGAGCCGAACATACTCCATTGAACTATCCTTGCAAGCAAATAGTTTCTGATCGGCTGTAATAAATAAAATAAGTAATATTAATGAAGATCGGCTGGCGAGACTAATTATAATTTTTTTGTTTTCATAACAGGTATTTGCTCCCCTTCTGCTACTGCCATCGGTTTGAGACACCAGCAGATGGCTTTTACAGTAGACACCTGCAGCTTTGTGTGAACAACTGGAGCACACTGACAATTTTATGGGACGATCGCCAAGGGCCCACATGCCCTTACGCTGTACTAGTGGCTAGAAGCAACATATCAACCTTTACGATGGACTAGTGCCTAGTTGATGGAACAGCCTTGCTGTTCACCATGCTTCCAAAGTGCTTCTTTTAACGAAAAGCAACACCCTGTGTACCATGGCGGATACAGATAAAAGAAAATAAATGCTTTCGGAGTTCATATGGCAATTGCTGAATATTCTCTAAACATTTAATGTAAAATAAATGTACTTTACCAAATGTACCGTGTTGCTGTTTGATTTTAAAGTACAGTTTCATATTCCGAATTGTGGCGCGCTGTGTTGTGAGATGGTCTGTGTTGGTTTCCGGGTTTTGTGTGGAGTCGCGTAGAAGACGACTGGGCGCGTTTGCCTACGCAGCACAGTAACGTCACGGAGAGAGGCGGGGAATATGAATGTTTGGATAATGTCAGGCTCAGGGGCGGGTGAATTGATTTAGTGCCGCAGAAGCAGGTCAGCCAGGGTGATGCAGCAAGCGATATGATTATCAGAAAATGGCGGCGCCCTGGTGCTTGTTTTCGCGTGCGTTTAATGGACGAAAACTCAGGTAAGGTCCATAGGAAAGATTTCTAAAATCACGCCACTTAGGCTTAAAAAAACATGGCCGACCCGTAGGGACAATAAAAATGTTTAGTAGACCATGCCTTTAAGGATTTCCATGAATTAGCATGAGATTAGAGGGAACGGAAGTCAGTCCTCCTTCAAAAGCACCTGCAAGTAGAGCCTTTTTCTTAATTTAGTGAATGGGCTGTCAAAGATGGATTTTGGTCTATGTGAATATGGCCGGACATGTCTTACAGGACCCCCGACCCCCATGGTCTTCTCTCTCCATATGTTGCTGGGAATGTTTCAGACTTTTATTCTCCCTGGTGGACAATAATTGTAATTGGAAGCTTAAAAGAAACTCCGTGGTTCTAGGCAATCAAGCACACTTTCTCTTTTCTTCTTATTACAATATGCCAAAAAGCACTATGAAAACTAGAGACATTATTTTAGAGGATGTCAGCCCTTTTAATACATTTAGCAGCTGTCTGAGCGAGGTCCTTGTCATCACCTCTAAGAGTGATTGAAGAAAAAAAGAATGAGCATTATATAGCAGAATTGCAGCCCATGCATGAAAGTCATGCCAATCCCACTTAGGTGCTGTTTTTTGCAATGCCAAATACTTGGGAGATACGGCTGCACACATTTACACCCTCAAAAAGCAGATGTGCTTCAGGGACCATTTACACTCTATGTGTCTTGTCGGGCTTAAAGCCACAGGCGTACGCACCATCACATTTAAGATGTCAGAGTTTGATCCTATAATGATGTCTAACATGCTATCAATTAACCTGAGACTCTTCGTTAATGTCCCTAAAGATCTGACAAGGTCAAGGAATTAGGTAAAGTATATATTTAATGAAATGCATAAGTTTATGTTATTTGTCTCTTACATGTGTTCTTTGGGCCAGAGGCTGTGCTCTTAGAATGTCTCTGTTAGGCAGAAACCTGTGCAGTTCCCTTAGGGACCACTGCAAAAGATTTAAGACTACAGGTGTTTGGCAGTATACCCACTTGGTAGCAGTCTGTACCACACAGATTCACTTGGTAGCTGTGGCTGAGCAGTCAGACTTCCCTCAAGAAGAGTTAGGCAGTATATAGAGTATACACAATAGGTACAGAGATACAGTCGCACAAGCAAACACTGACCAGAGCTTTGGTATAAAAGTATATAATTATTTATTCAAAGGCACACTTGTAAATTACACTAGCATAAAAGAGGTAAGTAAATTCAACACACAGTCACTATTATATATATACAACCCTAATTACTTATTAGAATAGTCTTAATGAGAAACACCACTTATTTTCAGACAGAGGTGGGCGCTTAACATAAAATGGCACTCTAATAAGTTATTAAAAAGGGAGGGAAAAAGGCAGAGTTATGGAAGCACACACATTTCAATACTTTTTAAAGAACCACAGTAAGGCAGGATAAGCAGAGTTCTACTGAAGATCAAGGAAGTCAATTGCAAGGGCCACTCTTGTAGAGCGCAAGCAGAAGGGGTCCAGGTTCACACAGTGGGGTTATGCCCAAAGAGTCTTGTAGATAGTTTGCACACAAAGGATGAAATTAAAGTCAGGAAAAGTTAGCTAGGTTGTCCCAGGCCAGCCCAGGTTAGAAAGTCGAGGCTTTACTGTCACCCCGAACGATCTGTCGCAAGGGAAGCCAGGCTGGACACAGCACCTTAAGTGTGAAGGAAGCTCCAGCGGGAGCAGTTGTTCCTGGCAGCGGGTGCAAGTCGGTGTTTCGTCCAGAAGAAGAGGAGGTCTCGCCGTGGAGGACAGATGAAGGTCGTTGCACTGCCAGGGAAGAAAACAGCCGCAGAGTTCTTCGGTTAAAAGGTACTACCCTTCTATTCGCGGTAGTGGTAAACCGTGGTGTTCCGTTGCCGGGGTGCTTGGCACGGGCAAGGCGGCCACGAGATCCTCCAGGAAGGTGAAAAGAGGGCAAAACTGGTTATCCCCACCAGTCAAAGGAAGAAGACTCTCCGGACTGGAGATCTCCTCTATCGTCGGGAAAAGTGGTGAGGCGATTCAGCAGGGCTCCACCTGTGGTGTTGTCGTTGCAGGTCGGCTCAGCTTCTCCCTCCTCGGATTCTTAGGTCCTGTGGCGACTTCTGAAGTTCCAGACCCCAAAGCCCTGCTTTTATGCAGCAAACCCCCATTCATTCAGCCTAGCTGTCAATCAAACATGCTAACTGGTGAGCCGGCCGGCTCACCACTTGGGCTGATCACACAAGAGTGCGACTTGAGTTGCCAAGGCAACTCAGTCCACGGTGCCTAAACCCCCTCCCACACCCCCTGTGGTACCCAGGCAGAGTGGCACCACTTTTGGAGGCTTCTGTGGAGAAGCCTGCCAAAAAGTGGAACAAAGAGCTCGACTTGGGTTGGAGTCACAGAAGAGAACACAAACGCCATTTTAGTATCGAGTTCTGGCAAAAAATACCAACCGGTGAATTAATATTAAATAAATAAACCAGCGGTATGTTCGAGGCTATAGGAATTAAATAATTAAAGTTGGTAGCCTCGAACAATGGGAAAATCCCATAGAGATATATTCGCGGTCGAATATAAAAAGTAGTATCCACTGCCACCAGCCAAAACTCGATCGGGGGGGGGCTGAGACGTGCCCCCTCGAACAACAGACCCCGGGGCAATCGAATTGCCCTGACCAGTACATCTACAATATGATGGTTTGTACTGGTTTCTGTTCATAATTTGGGACTAGCAAAGCCAATGGTGACTTTACATGCCCTGGGAGACAGTAGTCAGTCCCAGGGTATGGAGTCTATGTTGGGGGATCGCTACGACACCCCCTGGGTTACGGCACGGAGGGTGCTGTGTAACCCACATCAAAAACACATGTAACCCTATGGAGTAAAAGACCCCATAGCCCATAAAACACATGGAAAGACAAAAGGAACACCTCAAATCATGTCTAAGAGTGGGAGTAAAAGAGTCTCACTCTTAGCAGGAGAAAAAAATAAACCCCAAAAATCCAGCAAAGCTGCTGGGGGACTCACTAGGTTTGGGAAATTAGCCTTTACAGAGAATTCTCCCTAACACTCGCCCCCCCCAGACTAAGGGAAAGGAGGATTTAATCCACTCCTGGATGAACCTCATACCTCTAGTTGATGACATACATCCTAGAGAGTCCATCAGCATTTTGATGGTGACACCCTGACTTATGTTCAGTGGTAGAGTCAAAGGTTTTCCTTTGTAAGCTATATGACCTACAAACCCTTTGAGGAACATTAGTCTTTTTAAAGTTATAGGGGATCTGGTTGACCAGTCCCTCAGACGTTGGTACAACTTCTGAACCTGTGTTAGGCTTTTTTAAGGGGTCCTTATACAGGATTCCCTTAGATCTAGAGGGGCCTCCAGAGGTCCTCACCACCTCTCTGTTGGGAGAAGGTTGGGTCTTAGGCCTCTTGGTTGGAGGGGATGGAGATAAGCAAGGTACATGCTTCTCCTTCCTCTTAGATCTACCTTTACCTACTTTAGGAGTATCCCCCTTAAGACTAGGAATTGGGTTGGAGTCTTCTGTGGAAGGTCCAACAGTCTGAAGGTTTTTGGCCTTAGACTTTTCTTTTCTGGTTTTCCACCAGCACCGAGAATGACCAGTTCTCTCAGGCCTAGTTAGGGTTCCAGTAGGTCTATCCACCTCTTCCTCAGAAGCAGGGGGAGTCACAGACTCTATAACTGGGGGAACAATGATGGAGCTTGGTTGGGGCTCCCATTTCCCTAACATGTTAGCCTGAAATGTGCCTGGGTCAGAGGTCAACTTACCAACAACAGGGCGTGGAGTGGGGTTCTCAGTAGAGGTTCCCACAGGCTTAGAGTGGTTCCTTAAGGTGGCCTCTCTAGCCAATATGGTTTGGTTCTGGGTCTCCATACTGGGAGGCCTGGGGGTACTGGATACTACTCCTAGAGTTCTTAGATCATTCCCCAACAGGACTCTCCCAGGCACCTCAGTCTGAACACTGACAAGAATCAACACTGTCATGTCATTACACTGAATGAGGGCTGGTAGAATTGGAACCATTTGCACAGGGCCTCCAGACATCTTAGTGGGACCTTTGGGTGCCTTAGCAACATCCTCAGGCCTGAAAAAGCTTATATCCACTACTGTTCTGCTGGCCTCAGAGTCTCGCCTGGCAGGAGTATCCTGACCATTGACAAGAACGCTGTCCATATAATAAACTTTAGAGTTGTCTGGTATGGAGTTGTAAACACTCCTATTCTGATCACTAACCAGACCCATGGACTCTACTGTTACACTTGCTTGAAGACCCAAAGATTCTTCAGCAAAGACTTCAAAGTGAGCACTACCCATTTGGACTTCCTCCTCGGGAGTGAAGGCTAAGGAGACTGTGCTGATCCCTGTAGGTTTACCCTTACATCTGAGATCTCCCTTGATGTGGTCAGTGGCCCCACAGAGATAGCATGTTCCAAATGCTCTCAGGAAGGGTGGCTTGGCCTGACCCCCTTCTGGTTTGTGACCAGAAGGTACACTAGCCTGTTGTGGTTTACCCTTGGGCTTACCCTGGTTATTTTGTTGTTTGGGGCCCTCTTTAGGTTTGGAGGTATTAGAAATCTCTTGGTTCTCTTTTGGTGGCTGCTTTCCCTCATCCTTTTTCTGAGTGACCCCTGAATCCTTGTGAGTGGCCCTGTTGGCAACCCACAAGTCAGCAGCCTTAGCTAGCTTCCTGGAATCTAATTCCTTTGAATCAGCCAAGTGCTGTCTGAGCTCAGGAGAGCAGGCATCATAAAATGACTCCAACATAACAAGATTTCCCATTCCCTCATAAGTGTTCACCTTGTAACCCTTAATCCATCCCTCTAGGTTTTTCAAACACTCACTCACCCAGGTAGCCCAAGGTGTACCATCATCCTTTTTGAGGGTCCTAAACCTCTTAAGGTACTAGGAAGGGGTCTTCCCAAATCTAGCTATCAAAGCTAGTTTCACACATTCATAATCCTTCCTATCCTCCTCCCCCAACTCCATCACCACATCAGTTGCAACAGGGGGGAGCCTAGAGAACAACCAGGAAAGTAACTCATTTCCTGTAATGTTCTGGAGCCCATGATTATATTCAAACAAACTCAACCAATCCAACACATCCAACTTAGGCTCATACATACCCACCAACTCCTTAGGCATCCGGGGTCTTTTGAGACTGGAACTCCTAGAGGATTCGGAGAGAGAAGCACTTTCCACAGACAATTTTTTCATTTCTAGCTCATGGTTGAGCTCTATTTCTCTGAGCCTTAGTTCTTGGTGCCGTTGTTCTGTTTGAGCACTAATTCTTTTAAATTCTAATTCAAGCTTCATTTTTCTAGTTCCATATATTGAGGATTAAGTGTGGGACCTGATAAAGGTACAGTAGGTACAGCTGGCAGGGCAGGTAGAGCCCCAGGGGAAACAACTCTAACATCTTCCACCTCCTCTTCTGCCTCAAAGGTATCAGTACTAACATTCATATCAATATCATTGCTGTTATCTACAGTTGCTGGAGTGGTAGGTTCCTCTGAACCACCATACAGACTTTGGTTTGCTAACAACCTTTCTATTAGCTCCATTTTCTTGCCCTTAGTCTGGAGATTCTTATGCTTACAGATACCTCTTAAACAATCAGCAGTTTTTGTAGCAAGGGACTCTTGACTATAGCTTTCCATAGTTGTCATCTTTTAGAAAATACCTCTTTAGTGCTAAGCTTTGTAGTTAGTTGCACTAAGGTATCTATAAGCACACTAAAATGTATACTCAATACAAATCCCACCGCTGCAACCAGTGTTAGGCAGAAACCTGTGCAGTTCCCTTAGGGACCACTGCAAAAGATTTAAGACTACAGGTGTTTGGCAGTAAACCCACTTGGTAGCAGTCTGTACCACACAGATTCACTTGGTAGCTGTGGCTGAGCATTCAGACTTCCCTCAAGAAGAGTTAGGCAGTATATAGAGTATACACAATAGGTACAGAGATAGAGTCCCACAAGCAAACACTGACCAGAGCTTTGGTGTAAAAGTATATAATTATTTATTTAAAGACACACTTGTAAATTACACTAGCATAAATGAGGTAAGTAAATTCAACACAAAGTCACTATTATATATATACAACCCTAATTACTTATTAGACAAGTCTTAATGAGAAACACCACTTATTTTCAGACAGAGGTGAGCGCTTAACATAAGATGGCACTCTAATAAGTTATTAAAAAGGGAGGGAAAAAGGCAGAGTTATGGAAGCACACAAATTTCAATACTTTTTAAAGAACCACAGTAAGGCAGGATAGGCAGAGTTTTACTGAAGAGCAAGGAAGTCAATTGCAAGGCCCACTCTTGGAGAGAGCAAGCAGAAGGGGTCCAGGTTCACAGAGTGGGATTATGCCCAAATAGTCTTGTAGATAGTTTGCACACAAAGGATGAAATTAAAGTCAGGAAAAGTTAGCTAGGTTGTCCCAGGCCAGCCCAGGTTAGAAAGTCGAGGCTTTACTGTCACCCCGAACGATCTGTCGCAAGGGAAGCCAGGCGGGACACAGTACCTTAAGTGTGAAGGAAGCTCCAGCGGGGGCAGTTGTTCCTGGCAGCGGGTGCAAGTCGGTGTTTCATCCAGAGGAAGAGGAGGTCTCGTCGTGGAGGAAAGATGAAGGTCGTTGCACTGCCAGGGAAGTAACCAGCCGTGGAGTTCTTCGGTTAAAAGGTACTACCCTTCTATTCGCGGTAGTGGTAAACCGTGGTGTTCCGGTTGCCGGGGACCTTGGCACGGGCAAGGTGGCCACGAGATGCTCCAGGAAGGTGAAAAGAAGGCAAAACTGGTTATCCCCACCAGTCAAAGGAAGAAGACTCTCAGGACTGGAGATCTCCTCTGTCGTCGGGAAAAGTGGTGAGATGGTTCAGCAGGGCTCCACCGGTGGTGTCGTCGTTGCAGGTTGGCTCAGCTTCTCCCTCCTCGGATTCTTAGGTCCTGTGGCGACTTCTGAAGTTCCAGTCCCCAAAGCCCTGCTTTTATGCAGCAAACCCTCATTAATTCAGCCTAGCTGTCAATCAAACATGCTAAGTGGTGAGTCGGCCGGCTCACCACTTGGGCCGATCACACAAGAGTGCGACATGAGTTGCCAAGGCAACTCAGTCCAGGGTGCCTAAACCCCCTCCCACACCCCCTGTGGTACCCAGACAGAGTGGCACCTCTTTTGGAGGCTTCTGTGGAGAAGCCTGCCAAAAAGTGGAACAAAGGGCTCGACTTGGGTTGGAGTCACAGAAGAGAACACAAACGCCACAAAGGATGAAATTAAAGTCAGGAAAAGTTAGCTAGGTTGTCCCAGGCCAGCCCAGGTTAGAAAGTCGAGGCTGTACTGTCACCCCGAACGATCTGTCGCAAGGGAAGCCAGGCGGGACACAGTACCTTAAGTGTGAAGGAAGCTCCAGCGGGGCCAGTTGTTCCTGGCAGCGGGTGCAAGTCGGTGTTTCGTCCAGAGGAAGAGGAGGTCTCGCCGTGGAGGAAAGATGAAGGTCGTTGCACTGCCAGGGAAGAAACCAGCCGCGGAGTTCTTCGGTTAAAAGGTACTACCCTTCTATTCGCGGTAGTGGTAAACCGTGGTGTTCCGGTTGCCGGGGACCTTGGCACGGGCAAGGTGGCCACGAGATGCTCCAGGAAGGTGAAAAGAAGGCAAAACTGGTTATCCCCACCAGTCAAAGGAAGAAGACTCTCAGGACTGGAGATCTCCTCTGTCGTCGGGAAAAGTGGTGAGATGGTTCAGCAGGGCTCCACCGGTGGTGTCGTCGTTGCAGGTTGGCTCAGCTTCTCCCTCCTCGGATTCTTAGGTCCTGTGGCGACTTCTGAAGTTCCAGTCCCCAAAGCCCTGCTTTTATGCAGCAAACCCTCATTAATTCAGCCTAGCTGTCAATCAAACATGCTAAGTGGTGAGTCGGCCGGCTCACCACTTGGGCCGATCACACAAGAGTGCGACATGAGTTGCCAAGGCAACTCAGTCCAGGGTGCCTAAACCCCCTCCCACACCCCCTGTGGTACCCAGACAGAGTGGCACCTCTTTTGGAGGCTTCTGTGGAGAAGCCTGCCAAAAAGTGGAACAAAGGGCTCGACTTGGGTTGGAGTCACAGAAGAGAACACAAACGCCACAAAGGATGAAATTAAAGTCAGGAAAAGTTAGCTAGGTTGTCCCAGGCCAGCCCAGGTTAGAAAGTCGAGGCTGTACTGTCACCCCGAACGATCTGTCGCAAGGGAAGCCAGGCGGGACACAGTACCTTAAGTGTGAAGGAAGCTCCAGCGGGGGCAGTTGTTCCTGGCAGCGGGTGCAAGTCGGTGTTTCGTCCAGAGGAAGAGGAGGTCTCGCCGTGGAGGAAAGATGAAGGTCGTTGCACTGCCAGGGAAGAAACCAGCCGCGGAGTTCTTCGGTTAAAAGGTACTACCCTTCTATTCGCGGTAGTGGTAAACCGTGGTGTTCCGGTTGCCGGGGACCTTGGCACGGGCAAGGTGGCCACGAGATGCTCCAGGAAGGTGAAAAGAAGGCAAAACTGGTTATCCCCACCAGTCAAAGGAAGAAGACTCTCAGGACTGGAGATCTCCTCTGTCGTCGGGAAAAGTGGTGAGATGGTTCAGCAGGGCTCCACCGGTGGTGTCGTCGTTGCAGGTTGGCTCAGCTTCTCCCTCCTCGGATTCTTAGGTCCTGTGGCGACTTCTGAAGTTCCAGTCCCCAAAGCCCTGCTTTTATGCAGCAAACCCTCATTAATTCAGCCTAGCTGTCAATCAAACATGCTAAGTGGTGAGTCGGCCGGCTCACCACTTGGGCCGATCACACAAGAGTGCGACATGAGTTGCCAAGGCAACTCAGTCCAGGGTGCCTAAACCCCCTCCCACACCCCCTGTGGTACCCAGACAGAGTGGCACCTCTTTTGGAGGCTTCTGTGGAGAAGCCTGCCAAAAAGTGGAACAAAGGGCTCGACTTGGGTTGGAGTCACAGAAGAGAACACAAACGCCACAAAGGATGAAATTAAAGTCAGGAAAAGTTAGCTAGGTTGTCCCAGGCCAGCCCAGGTTAGAAAGTCGAGGCTGTACTGTCACCCCGAACGATCTGTCGCAAGGGGAGCCAGGCGGGACACAGTACCTTAAGTGTGAAGGAAGCTCCAGCGGGGGCAGTTGTTCCTGGCAGCGGGTGCAAGTCGGTGTTTCGTCCAGAGGAAGAGGAGGTCTCGCCGTGGAGGAAAGATGAAGGTCGTTGCACTGCCAGGGAAGAAACCAGCCGCGGAGTTCTTCGGTTAAAAGGTACTACCCTTCTATTTGCGGTAGTGGTAAACCGTGGTGTTCCGGTTGCCGGGGTGCTTGGCACGGGCAAGGCGGCCACGAGATGCTCCAGGAAGGTGAAAAGAAGGCAAAACTGGTTATCCCCACCAGTCAAAGGAAGAAGACTCTCCGGACTGGAGATCTCCAGTCGTCGTGAAAAGTGGTGAGACGGTTCAGCAGGGCTCCACCGGTGGTGTCGTCGTTGCAGGTTGGCTCAGCTTCTCCCTCCTCGGATTCTTAGGTCCTGTGGCGACTTCTGAAGTTCCAGTCCCCAAAGTCCTGCTTTTATGCAGCAAACCCCCATTCATTCAGCCTAGCTGTCAATCAAACATGCTAAGTGGTGTGTCGGCCGGCTCACCACTTGGGCCGATCACACAAGAGTGCGACATGAGTTGCCAAGGCAACTTAGTCCAGGGTGCCCACACCCCCTGTGGTACCCAGACAGAGTGGCATCACTTTTGGAGGCTTCTGTGGAGAAGCCCGCCAAAAAGTGGAACAAAGGGCTCGACTTGGGTTGGAGTCACAGAAGAGAACACAAACGCCGTTTTAGAATCGAGTTCTGGCAAAAAATACCACCCGGTGAATTAATATTAAATAAATAAACCAGCAGTATGTTCGAAGCTATAGGAATTAAATAATTAAAGTTGGTAGCCTCGAACAATGGGAAAATCCCATAGAGATATATTTGTGGTCGAATATAAAAAGTAGTATCCACTGCCACCAGCCAAAACTCGATCAGGGGGGACGTGCCCCCTCAAACAACAGACCCCGGGGCAATCGAATTGCCCCGACCATTACGTCCACACTATGATGGTTTATACTGGTTTCTGTTCATAATTTGGGACTAGCAAAACCAATGGTGACTTTACATGCCCTGGGATACAGTAGTCAGTCCCAGGGTATGGAGTCTATGTTGGGGGGTCGCTACGACACCCCCTGGGTTACGGCACGGAGGGTGCTGTGTAACCCACATCAAAAACACATGAAACCCTATGGAGTAAAAGACCCCATAGCCCATAAACACATGGAAAGACAAAGGAACACCTCAAATCATGTCTAAGAGTGGGAGTAAAAGAGTCTCACTCTTAGCAGGAGAAAAAAATAAACCCCAAAAATCCAGCAAAGCTGCTGGGGGACTCACTAGGTTTGGGAAATTAGCCTTTACAGAGAATTCTCCCTAACACTCTCCTTTTCAAAATGAGTCAGGGTCTGAGATCTAGTTGTTGACCGATACTCCGCTGCAATCACTGCATTGTTGGATAGGATATGATAGATTATTTATAACGCGCTTAATACCCAGAGGTTTCTAAGCGCGGACCCGGGGATCGAACCTGTGTTGCTCCGTGTCGTCTTGCTTCCCAAGACAAGATCTCAGGATAAGATCTTTTTGATAACTTTATTCTTGAATCCACATCTCCTTAAAGCCTTTTTTAGGAATCACGATTCACTCTTCTGCAATTCCTTCTAGGCATCCTCTGCTGTCCAGCAAATCTGCATTTTTCTCAATCGAGCAAGGTGTTTTACTTGGATAACTTTCCAGATATTAGAACTGAGGAATATCACCTGAACCACACCCACTAGCCTCAGTAGAGGCTGCCAAGTGAGGGAGGCAGAGGGCTGAAGCATATAGCTTGGCAACAATTTTGCTATAGTTGGTTTTGGTACCTCCTTAACAACAAGCATGCTAAATCCTCTTCTTGCCCTCCCATGGTAAAGGGCAGAGAGTTCCAGTGTATTTGAGCCAGTGCAGAGAAAGAAAGACTTATTCAGAGCGTGAGGCAGGTTTTAGGTACCTAAGAGATGTGCTGCCAGAGAAGGATGCCAGTTTGATAAATCGTACTACATTTTGTTGTTTAGGAACTAAGGTCCATTAGCATGCAGTTTGTCATATTGTAATATTGTAATTGGTTATTTATAATGCGCTTAATACCCAGAGGTTTCCAAACACATACCCGGGGATCAAATCTGTGTTGCTCTGCGTCATCTTGCTTCCAAGGCGAGCGCACTACGCACCATCAAATATAAAAACTAAAGTACATTGGCCCCAAATGCTTTTAACTTCACTCAAAATGTGTTAACTCTACAGGCACAAGCTCTGACTGATCCCTTTTCTCATCTCCAATCAGAGTAGGAGGTCCTTTTGAAGAAGGCCCACGTGAACAATGTTAAAAAAATGCCTGATAGAGTACACTATCAAGCGCAACTCTGCACTTTATTATGTGACCATATGGGCTACAGAAACTATTTTTATTAACATTATAAGTACCACCAATATTGAATTGGTATGACTCTTATTTTTACATTCAAAGTAAATTAAATGAAAATATAAAAGCCTTGCCAAAGCAATATCTTTCAAACTAAATTGGATAATATGATTCATGAGTTAGAAATATTCCAATACATCTTCATTGTGTAAAACAAATCTTTAATCAAAACTTTTCAACATAATGCAAAGTTCAATAACTGTCAAAGTTCTATGACGGCTTGTACATGTTTCGGGTGCCCCCGCCACCCTTCTTCAGGAGCAAAGAACCTATGGACTTCCTAAACAGACCAAAAGGTAAACTAATTTAGAATTTGGTAATTGTATATATAAACGTAATTTAAAACTACCTGATCTCAATAAAGTAAAAAACTAACCTGGCAACGTTCCATCTATTAATCACAAACTTAAGTGTCTACTTCATACACTTCTTCCATACCGCTTACAGAAGGATCAATGGCCGGCATATAGTAGTCTATTTCAATCTTGGGGACTGTTTTTCTGTATCTCCTCAGTCCCCCTCCAACACTTCCCTCTGCACGTCCTTGCACTTGCCACTAGCTGGCTGTTTTATGTGTCTTATTTATTACACTTCCCATGTACTGCACTTTCCTCTCTCCCCTCCCCCTGCTCACTTTCCTTTTCCCCCCCTTCCCATGCACTTGCGCGATCTGAATGACACCTGGCCTAGTAGGATCGCTGTCTGTCCTCCCTTTGTCCCCCCCCTTGCCTCATCGCGCCTTGAAACACTTGTGTATAGGCGCGTTATAAATGCCATATCATATCATATCATATCATATCAATCTTTGTTACCACTCAAAAGTGAAATTATCTGCAAGAAAAAAGCATATTCTCGACTGGCACTGAATACAGTATATGAAAAAACTTTTGTTAATGATCGGTTAAGGTAAGAAATGGATCGCAAAAAAAACCCTGAAATTCAATGCATTGGGGAACTCTGGGCCGGCTTAACTCGGCACGTTCCCATTGGTCTCCCCTTTAATAGTATATTCCCCATAATGCCATTTTCTATGGCTTTTGTGAATCCCTTCTCTTCTGGCAAATATGTCCTCTTCGGCTTTGCAACAGGAACACGCCGATTTAATCCGGTCCCGAGTTCCCCAATGCTTTGTTTTTCAGGGGTTTTGTTGCAATAAGTTTCTTACCATAGCTGATCATTAACTAAAGTGTTTTCATTGAATTTCAAGGGTTTTGTTATTCCATAGATTTATTCCGCACCACTGGCCATTTTAGAACACTACCAGGCCTCCCAGACCACTAGCCATGGTCCGTGGACACGTTTTTAAAAAAAGTACCAGACCTCTAGCCATGGCCTTCATAGCATGGTTCTTGATTTTTCACCCCCGACCTCACTGTATCTGGTAAAATTACGGAAAACTTTTTTTAATTACTTTTTTCCCATAGCCGTGGGTGGAATTATATTTAGGGTGTACAGTTTTTAGTGTTTATTTCTTAACTTCTGGGGGTGTTTTTCTAGTGTTTTCAAACCATTTCAAAATTTGTGTTTATCAGTGTTTTCCCGTGTGCCCGCTCCAAACAATCATGGATAACTGTTTTTTTCTCAGTCTAAACACAAAAATATTCTTTCATTGTGTCATTGCGTGCATAAGCAGTGTAATATCTCTCACGACCGGCTGCAAGAATATCATATGCCCAGGTTTGGGAGGTTAACCTTGAAATCCACCCTATTGTGGTGCTGATGAGTATGTGGAGCGGATGAGTGTACGGAGCAGATGAAGGTGTGGAGCGGATGAACGCATGGAGCGGAAGGATTTGTAGAGCGGATGAGTATGCTGATCGGAGCAGTATGCTGAATGGATGAGTCCGTAGAGCTGATGAATAGTATGTTGAGCGGATCAGTGTGTAGACCGGATGAGTATGTAGACCAGATGAGTGTGTAGATCAAATGAGCGTACTGAACGGATGGGTATACAGAGCTGATGAGTATACAGAGCGGATGAGTGCGTAGGCAGACAGAAGTACGTGCGCGGGGTAGACTGGAGTGCATGCGCAAGAAGGACAGGAGTACGTAAGTATGGAACACATGAGAGCATGCGTGAGGCACACTGGAGAATGAAGAATAGACTAGAACACGCAAGATGAACCAGAGTGAGTGAATATGTCGAGCAGGCATGAATGTGTAGGACAATCTTGAACGCCTGAAATGAACAAAAATGCATAGAACGGACCTGTCCGCACGGAATTGCGTGACGTACATAATATGCTTTGGAATGCAGGGAATACATCATACCACACACCATGCTTACTCTCTCCCTTACACCACCACTCAACTAGTACACAGAGATACTATGACACCATTCGGTATAACTGTTCTCATATCAACATCTCCCGCTCACTCCCCATCACTCTAAGTAAACATTGCTGGTTTCGCACCCCCCCAGCCAGGCGTTCTCCTCAGGCCTAACGCAGCCACACTCGATCTGGATAAAGCCGGCCAGAGCGAACACATACTCCTGATCTCTCAACCACCACACCTACCGCTAACAAGCAGCTACCACTTGAATTCCGCACCAGCTGCACACATACCTAGTGCGCACATGCACTTTTTGGACTCTCTCTACTGACCCGAACTTCGGTTCCCAAGGGCGTTCAACCTACCAGCGCCTTCAGACCATACCAATGGTATATAAGGCGCTATATAAATGCAAAATAACATAACATAACTAATGCCACCATCGCTAACAGACTGATTTTGACCTGTTTTGACAGTGGTATTGTTATGTATAAAAGATGGCAGGCTTTGAGAACTCTTTTAGGCAATGCGCAGTGAGATTAAATTATTTGCCAAGGATTACACACTTTGATCAAGCAGTGTGCTACAAGCCCCTTGTTTTGTGGCCGGTCCCTTGGTGACTGCTGTGATACACCGCACGACCCCAACTAACTGTATTTAAACAGGACAGAAAAGGTAAAAACCCACTGCAAGAATAACATATGCCTAGAAGAAATTGCACAAGACAAAATAGCATTAGACTTTTAAAAAAGTAATGCACACCAGAAAAATAACCTGAGAGAGGAAATGTTCCAATAAATATGCTGGCTAAGTATAAAAGGTGCTCACCTTTTAAACCCAGCAATCTGTAGTGAAATATTCCCACCTCTAGCCTGATGGCATTTCCCTGTTTTTGACCTGCAATAGCCTTTTTCTTTTTTTTAAAAACTTTTCTTTATTAGCATGATGAGAGAACAGACAATCAACACAGTGCACGAGATATACACACATGTAGTTACAAGAATGGTTATATGGTCTATGGGGAATACAAATGTAGGTAGACTTTCAGTTTTTACCGTTCAGTGAGTCACAGTAATGGTCTACCTTACTTCCTCAGGAGGGGGGGATGACAGTAGTTCTAGGTCCTCCTTGCTGTTCAGATAGCTACAAAATTCAGTCCATACATTTCTGGGGCAAGGTTATTGATGTAATCCTCCTCACACGTTTGAGTCCAGGTGAGGGCCCTCAGCCACTTCTCAAAAGAAGGGGGGAGCAGCATTTCCAACATTGTAATATGGCCACATTAAAAAACCTGGACACTTTTCTCAATTCGGGCTCGTCCCACAGGCCGAACAGTACAGCTAATGGATCAGGCGGGATATGGGATGCTGTTATTTCAGAGAGAGCGTCTGTTATGGCTTTCCAGTACGGGCCTAGTGCGCCGCAAGTCCAAAACATGAAGATTTGCATCTGGGACAAGTGTGAGCCTGGCTGTTTGCAAATCTATCCAGTCTGTGCGGTGTGTAATATAATCGGTTGAGGAGCTTGTATTGTATACATCTATATCTGGCGTTTAAGGAAGTGGTGTGGGTGTGTATGCACATTTTCCTCCACATTACATCAGTGATGGGCAGGCCTAGTTCACTGCTCCACATGTCGCATGCTGTCTGTGGCACATCCTTAGGGTTGGCCATCAGCATTTTGTAGAGCAAGGATATTATCCCTCTGGCCCCAGACGAGTTGGTTATATAGTGGATCTCAGGCGAATCTGGTGGTTCGTCGGGGTATGAGGGCCACCAGGCATGGACCAATGCTCTCAATCTGAAGTATTGTAAGAGTTCCAGTGCAGAGCCAGAGTGACTGGGTCGCCATGTCTGCGGGGTGATAAACTTCCCTTCAGGGTATAAGTCAGTCAGGGCTTGGTATCCAAAGTCATGCCAGTGTTTCATTAGGAGTTTGTTGTGTGTGGGGCTGAGGCCTGGGAACTGCCAAATGGGCAGCCTTTTGTAGTACAGGTGGTGGCCAGGTTGTGTGTGTAGTATTTGTTTCCAAGCCATGGTTGTTGCCGCTACGGGGTCAGCTGGGGCGTCAGAATGAAAAGTATGATGGAGTATGAGAGAGAGGGTGTTAATCTCTTCACTTGCTAGTTTTTCCAGATGTGGGGGAGGATCGGTGAATGTGTACCAGTGTGTAGCGTGTTGGGCTTGCGCAGCGGTCCAGTATTTAGCGAAGTCTGGGGCAGTGAAGCCCCCATTCTCGTATGGAAGAGTCATATGTTGCCACTTCTTACGAACCGCGCCAGAGTGCCACAAAAATTGGGCGCATGCAGTGTGTAGGTCCTTGAAGTATCGTTTCCCAGCCTAGGGACAATTATCATTTTGATTAGGGACAGTCTGCCCGATAATGGGAGCGGGAGGTTGCGCCATTTCAACATTTGGGCCTTAGTGAGGGATACCTCGACCCCGAGATATCTGATGCCCTTAGGGGACCAGCGGAGTGGGAATTCGCATGCTGGTTTGAGAAGTGGTCGGTGAGAGCGGGAAGATTTCAGATTTGGTATAGTTTATGGTGAAGCCCGAGAATGTGCCGATTTTTGTTATGTCCCGTAAAATCCGGTCCAAGTGGACAGCCGGGTCTCTGATTTAGAGGAGTACATCATCTGCGTACAGTGAGATGATCTCCGGGTGTCACGCAGATGGATGCCTTTACGTACGTGCTTGTCTCTGACATTGTCCACCATGGGTTCAATAGCGACTGCGAAAAGTATCAGGGAGAACGGGCAGCCTTGGCGGGTGCCCCTATGGAGGGTGAAGGGGGCGGAGATCCTGGCGTTGACAAGGACTCTGGCCACAGGGTTTGTGTAGAGCTGTTTGATATATGATATCATGCGTGGGCCGATTCCCATTTTGTGGAGTACTGCCCACATATATTGCCACAACACCATGTCAGACGCCTTCTGGGCATCAAGGGTGACCGCTATGGCGCTTGCGTTGGGGTCATTTCTGGACATGACATTAAATAAGCCCCTCTGGTCAGGGTGAACTAAGTGGGTCATAATGGGGAGGAATCTGTTCGCAATAATCTTAGCAAATATTTTCATGTCAGTGTTAATTAGAGACAGGGGTCTGTAGGAGCCGCATTCGTCCAGCGGTTTGCCCGGCTTGGGAAGCACAGTTATGAGCGCCTCGCGCATGGGTTGGGGTAGGGTGTTCAACCTAAGTGATTCGTTCCACACCTCCAGGAGTCTGGGTGCCAGAACGGCTACGTGCTCCAGATAAAACTCCGAAGTGAGTCCGTCTGGGCTTGGTGCCTTGCCCTTTGGACAATTCGAGATGGCTGTGGTTATCTCATCGAGGGTGAATGGAAAATCGAGCTGGTCGCTGTTCGCGCGGGAGAGGAGGGGCATGGGGATTTGGTCTTGGAGAACGTCTGTGTCTTGTGGGCTGTGTTCTTGCTGGGGGCCGTAAAAAGTTGTGTAGAACGCAGTGAATGTCTCGAGGATGCCGTGATTGGTCCAGCACAGGGCGCCCCGTGCGTCCTTGACGCAGTCAGTGCAGGTCCTGCCACCCTCTGCACGAACCAGTCTGGATAGTGTCCTCCCCGGTCTGTCCCCCTCCCCGTATTTCCTGGCTGCTACGGGACGGGCGTGGTATTGTATCTCCCTTCGGGCATGGGTCTCAAATGTTTCCAATTCCGCTCTAATCTGTGCCAGCGTGGTCGGGGAAGGGGCAGAGGTGTATTCCCGCTGAAGTTCTTTTAGCTTCACTTCAGATCCCTGCAAGCTATTTTTAATGACTTTGAGGACCCCGGCTTCTCTAGAGATGCACATCCCCCTGATGTAGACCTTGAATGCCTCCCAGCGGACCCCATCAGATGTATCTTGCCTGTTGTTGCAGTCAAAGGTGTTGATGTCAGCCAAAATATCAGCTTTGAAAACTATATCTTGGAGGGCTTCAGATTTTAATCTCCAGGAGGAGCGGGGGGGCTGGTCCTGTGCCAGGGTAAGGCGCACTGTTACTGGTGAGTGATCCGAAAGTGTGCGCAGTAATATCTGAGACTCTGTGGCCTTGCCCACTATGCCGCCTGATATGAGAAACAGATCTATCCTGGATAGGCTATCATGTACCGATGAGTAAAAGGTATACTCTCGCGCCTGCTGGTTGAGAACTCGCCACACGTCTTTAAGGCCAAGTGTGATCATGTGTGCATGTAATCTATGGGCCGCACGTGATGTGGCTCTGCGGGCAGTCCCGGATCTGTCCAGCTCTTTGTCAAGAATTAAATTCATGCCCCCCCCCATATGATGGGAACACCAATATACTTCAAGAGCATGGTGGTGATTGCGTCAAAGAAATCCGGAGTGTCAAAATTAGGGGCATACGTGTTCACCAGGAGGCATTCCATATTGGCAAGTGAGCAGTGAAGGATTAAAAATCTGCCCTCGGGGTCTATGTGATTGGTGCGTAATGAGAACTGGACTGATTTGTTTATTAGGGTGGGTACCTCCCTGGACTGGGTCGAATATTTCATATAATATCTATTGTTGCCCCAGGTTGGGGTGAGGCATGTCGCTAGGCGGCCCAGGGCATGAGTTTCTTGGAGGAAGAGTATCTTAATTCCATGCCTCTGGGCATAGGCAGTTATCCTGCGGGCTTTGGTGAAGTTACTCAGTCCACGAATATTCCATGTCATGAAATTAAGTGACATAGTGTTGTATTATGGGACATCCCTGCAGTAGTATTCATTAACATTCCATAACTTGCGTACACTTGCTGTACAGGTACACTGCGCTGCCGTCATGTACCTCCCTGTCATGCCATTTTCCTTTAATCCAACCCCAACAGTGTCACCCCCCACCCTCACTGCCCAACCCCGATATGCAGTGTAACCCCCCCACCCCACAACAAAGATGCCAACAATTGAACCGACTCCCACCAGGAGGCGGAGGTCGGAGGGCCGGATCCAACGTGGATATGCCCTCATCCCAGCCCAACAGGGGCCAAACATTAGCAACAACCAAATGAAATCAAACATTACAACTGCAGCGGGGAGCACTGATGCTGTGCGGCCGGCATTTTAAGCATGATGTAGGGCAGCAGTGCTGTCCCAGGCATGTTACTGCGGTAGAAGGATTTTTCAATCGGCCCCCAGAGCTAGAGAGCCCTCTCGAACTGGGCAAATCTGCAGGAGAGGGTAGGACACATGGCTAGCTCCTGGCATCAAGGGGGGAGAATGGCCAGTGTATAACATCCAGGAGCCAGCCTGCAACCCAAATGCATGTGATAGGGAGCCATGCTTGCTGAGTAGACAAAGTCAGGTTGCCATCGACACATCATAAAACAAGGATCAGTGGGTATGATAAGTCTCCATGAGCCACGCTGTTCCTGATTAGCTGTCGTTGGCTCGGTCGTCTCCTGGCCCGTGTAGCGGTATTTGCAACTCAATAAATTTCACTGCTTCATCTGGGACAGTGAAGAAATACAGTTTACCATTGTGGGTGATTTTGAGTCACGCCGGGAACAGGATGGCATACGGGATGTTGCGCTCCCTGAGCAGTTTCTTAACACTGAGGAATTGACGCCTCTCCTGCTGTACCGCCACCGAGAAGTCTGGGAAGATTCTAATAGTGTGGGCCTCAAATTGTAGGTCTCCCTCCTCACGCCACAAACGAAGAATGAGGTCTCTGTCACGGTAATTGAGTATCTTAGCGATGATGGGTCTGGGACTGTCGCCCGGCCTAGGGCATGGTGGTAAGGCCTGGTGAGCTCGCTCCACCGTAAAATATGGTGAGAGGTCCGGATTATCCAGCAGGTCTTTGAGTAGTTTTTCCACAGCATCTTCCATCCGCCCTTTGAGGGCATTCTTGGGAACTCCGATAATGCGCAGGTTGTTTCTGCGGGAGCGAGACTCCAAGTCATCGCATTTCGCCTTAACACTCTTCATGTCACGCGACAGGGAGGCCACAGTGTCTTGGAGCGTGTGTATTTCGTCCTCATTGGCAGAGATTCTATTTTCGGCCTCAGTGATCCTAGAACCCGCCTGGTCCACCCGAGTTTTTAGTGAGGCAAGATTTGCGTTAATGTCGTCAAGTTTTTCATGAAAGGAGGCGAACTTTTCGGCCATAGATTCCATCAGCGTGGTGAGATCTGGCGCTACAACCCCATGGTGAGGGTCCGGGTCGGATTCTTCCTGTGAAACTGATGTGTGGGCCGGCTCAGCCCGCGGAACCTATTTAGTAAACTTGTCCATGGTACCTCCTTGGGCAGCACTCTTGGATCTGCTCGCCATTGCAGCAGAAAGAAGAAGGTATGGTGCGGGCTCACCGGCAGGGAGGATGGTGATGTGGAGGGTAGTAGTCTCAACGGGGCCGGAGGTCTCCTGCCAGTGTCTCCGCGTGAGCCGGGTGCGCAGGCCGTGGCAGAGGTAGTAAGTTGCAGTGAGACGGCAGTTTGAGGTATTGGGTGTGGATTGAGGGATACCGCTACGCGACGGGGTGGTCGTTGTCACATCGCGTGCTCAGATTTCTTGCGTCTGGTCTGCCATGTCGGGCCCCAACGGGGGAACCACTGTGCGCACCTCCCTCCGCTCCTCACCTGGACTGCCGCAGGTGCGGTGCGAGCCCCAGAGTCCTCCCGACTGGGCGGCAGCCAGTCCGTAGCCGTTGGTATGGTGTCCGTCGCACGGCCTCCGAGTACAGGGGGAGGCGGGCCACGCCCCGGTCGCGGCCCAGCTGCGCCGCCGCTCGCTCCGCGCGGGCCCCCACAATAGACGATGTTGGGTCTCCGCCGCACCCTCGCTGGTGTCACTGAGGGAGGGGGCCCGGGGCCACCTCTGCAGTTGTTACGGTGTCGGCCTCTGGGGAGGGAGCCAGGCGAGGGGAGCCAGAAGTCAGGCGAGCGCCAGGCCCTGGTGCGCACCCGGTCTGCAGTCACCAAGGTCGTATCTGGCCCAAACTTGCACAACACACGCCCCACAGTGTAGGCAGCAGCACAGCCAAGCAGCGATGTTAGATGGCGGAGGAGACCGCAGATGTAGCCGGATCGATGCCTGGGCCGCACAGAGCTGAAAAATTCTAGGCAGCTCCACAGCGCCACCTCCGCAATAGCCTTTTTCTGTGTTTCATTTTCCGATACCCTTGGCTATAACCCAGGGTATAATCATGTCTATCTCTCCCATTGAAAGAAAAAAAAGATGGCAGCTTTTTCATTTCTGAAAACCCAGATCCTGCAATGCACCATGGAAGAAATAACAATTTTTTGGGTGAGAAGCAGGCACCCTCTTCTCATCAAATATTTAAAAAACGACTGGACGGAACAACCCCAATCAACAAAAGGATCCCAAGTCAATGCTTCATGCCCAACTTCTTTTGGACTTGATCCAATTCCGTCCAGGGGTTTCGGCAGTGCAGTCCGGCAAAAATTGACCTTTTTGTCTATGGGAAAATGAATGGTGACTATGCCGAAACTGCTTTATTTTGCTTTCATAATAACTTTTTTAATTGTTTAAACAATTATTTGCCAAACTTTCCAATCTGGGGAGGCCCAGACCTACAATTTTGTCTGCAATATTTCAGTCAAATCCGTCATATGCGTCAAAAGTTATTATTTATTTATCTAATTGTTTTTTTTATAACACGCTTAATACCGGAGTTTGGTTTCTAAGCGCAGATCTAGGATTCGGACCTCTGTTGCTCTGTGTGGTAAAGCCATTCATTTTTGGGATTTCCTATGTGACTCCAAATCAGCTTAACCATAGGGCGGTGGTCACTGCCCTATAAAATATATGAAAGTAATAGCTGGGCACTAGAGTTCCAAATCCACTTGTGCAGCACTCCGAAATGATACGCTGTTTGTTTGTTATGAGATTGCGTGCTGCATGATCACTGGTTGTGGAGGTGTTGCCCACACCTCTTGTGGGGCTGAAACTTTTGGGCCGGGCCGGATATCTTGCACATAAAGAGTAATTAATCTATTTGTGTAGCCCAATTTTAGAGTAATATTTATTTTAATTTTGCTTTTTATTGCTTTGAAATGTTATTCGTGTTGTCAAGGCTTAAGCGTTGTGATATTCTACATCAGACGGTGAAATGGTGCTCAAGGACTGGTCGGAGTGTGCTCCTCCCACTGTAAGTCTGGTTAGACTTGCATGCCCCACTGGGCATCGGTCAGTTCTGCCGTTTGGTGTGAAGGTCTGTTCTTGATACGGTCTGACCACAGGACCTACATTGTCTTAATGAGATTTAAAATGTGTGTTGCTTCATCAGGTGCAAAAGCAAATGATTCAACTATCTTTTCCGCAAGATTATCTATGTTAGAAAAGGACATATTGTTATTTTCAATGGGTTTCTGAAGATTCACAACCAGCTAATTTGGGGAAAACAACAAGCAACCTACAATGGTCTGCGCACCTTTTACACTTTGTTACATGAAAAAACTCAAGACATTTCTTTTGCTTTTCAACAATTTGAAATAAGTTATTGGTGACAACTGTAACTGGATCCTCCACATGAGATCCAAATAAGATAAATGAATAAACTGCCTGGTAGAGAACACTGTCAAAAACATAGATGCACTCTTTATGCGACCGTAAGGACTACAGAAACTAATTTCTATTAACAATGTACGTACCACCATAACACCAACATTCAATTGTTATGATTCTTATTTTTACGTTCAAAGTGGCGTTCACTGTAAAATGCTTATCAAGGTAACATCTTTTTTAACTAAATGACAAACTTGATTCAAAAGTTTAAATTGTACATTATTAGCGGGTTAGTAATATCTTCATTCATCAGTCATCATCTTCTTTGTGTAAAACCAATCATTAATCAAAACATTTCTAACATAACGCCAAAGTTTAATAACTGTTGAAGTCCTATAATGAGCTCTGTGCATTTCTAGTATCCCTCTTCTTCAGGAGCAAATAATGTCTAGACTTCCTGAACAGGCCAAACTGTAAACTAATTTAGAACTTGGTAAAATTGAAAAGGAGAGGAGGGTTTGAGCCTCTGTAAAGAGTGCAGTTGAAGTCTACAAATGTTGGGCATGCCAACATTCTGGTTTCACCCATTATTAAATACTAAACATAAAAGAATTCCAAACCTTGCAAATAAGTCAAAAAGTAAAATCAACACTATTGTATATTTTTACAACACACACCAACAATAGAACAAGATACAAAGGAAACATATAACCCATTCTAAAACACAATAACTATCCCTAATGAACAAATTAACTACTGCGCTGTAATATTCTTTCTCATCTCATGACAGCCCTTCCTCCTATTGATATTCTATCTCCAGCATCAGCTGTTTTCGTAACTTCTCTTACCACAAGAGGGTGCAGCTCCATGTTCGCTCCGCCCAGCATGGTTGTGTGCCTCACGCTAGCCATGATGCCAGGGCCTGTATATATGGATCAGGCCACCCCATGGCCTCAGTTCCGCCCTGTGACAAATTGATTTCTGCTTCGCAGGAGTACAAGGATGAGTAGGAGTAAAATGGCCCACTCGCTCTCTCACTTCTACAAACTAAAAAAAGTGCAATTATAAAGGTAAAACAGGGACACTTAAGAGGTATACCTCCTTTGCCGTTTGTGGTAATGTGGGCGGAGGGAAGGCTATACTCTGAGGAAGGGTGTTAACATGAACCAGTAGGGACCCACACAACACAGTACCACAGTCCAAAATAAAGGGAATGTCCAATCAAGGTTCTATACAAACATAAATACTTTAATTAAAAACACCAGTTGCACGTAGAATGAAACTAGATTACTACACAAAAGCCCACCCCAAAGGAAGAACAGAGAAGATAAAACAGACTGTACAAAATAACACTCTGAGCGTAGTTCCAGGGGTAGTAGGTATGGTACTATCTAAAAAGTATATCTTGTTGAAAACCGGCGTGAACGTGACCTAACCAGTCTCTAGGGTCCAAGTGGACCATGGGGGCAGTTCAAAGACAACAGTACCTGGATTTTGTTCTTGGTGGGCTGATGCAGTCAGACCTATGGTCGAACATCTAGGTGAGCCCATTTCGAGCATGTAATATCGTGGAGGCCCTGGCAGTAAACGTGCATTAGGTAGGTGCAAATGCAGGTGCTCTTGCAGTAGAACGGTGGCTCTTCAACGATGCAAGTCGGGGCAGTCCCACAAATGCCTTGCAGTTGGCCAGGTGGAGTTGGACTTTAGCCGCTAAGAGGGGTCGATGAGTGATGTTCCATCATTTCGAGTCAACGGGTGACGGTTGTCACCTCCACTATTCCCACAGTATATGGTTGCTCTTGCTACGCCATTTACTCTAATTATATTCACATATTGTATGATTTGGTATTACTTACCTCTGTTTGTGTTGAAATATAGTTTACATTTAACATTACATCAGCCTCAGAGGAAGAGCGTGTCAGGCGGTTGATGTTTTCATTAAATAATTCTGCAATCTAAGCAGTTTCTGCATCTCTTTTGTTGGCGCAGTGAGACTGGACCACCTGTCCAATTGTACTATTGCTGTGGAGTACTTGGGCAACATACCCACAACCTCCAGTCGCCTGCTTTGTACTAACCAAGTTGCAAGCGCAGCACCTTCTTATTTTGGTCTCTCTCTCTCTCTCTCTCTCTCTCTCTCTCTCTCTCTCTCTCTCTCTCTCTCTCTCTCTCTCTCTCTCTCTCTCTCTCTCCCCCCCCCACAGAAGATCACCAGCAGGAATATCACAATAGGGACCAGTATCTTCTACACTGCTCCGAGCAAGATTGATGCCAACGAGAACATTGTCCTGAACCAATCTTCAGCTTCCACCCCTGCTTCACTTTCCATGCCTGTCTTTAGCTTGTGAAGGGCCCCTAGGATGTGCGACAGGGACTCGTTTTCTGTATCGTTTGGGGGCCATATGTGCAACATGATAGTCCAACAGTTTTTCACATGCCCCCTTCCATGACCGTCAGTAATTCCAGAACATACCGGTTCTGAAGGATCATCAACCGGATCACATGCATTTTACTCTTGATCACGTTCAATTCTTGATTTGATTTTGATTTGATTTGATATGCTTGTATAGCGCGCTGAACCCTTGGGTAGCTAGGCGCTTAACTTGAGGAAGACATGTTATACATAGTAAAGTACAATAAAGACAGGCGCATATATACAGTATTTACATTATGTACAAGATTTACAAATAGTGTGCATCATACGACACTGTGGAAGACAATTTTCAATATTTACATAGAAATGCAGTCAGGATGTTATGTGGGGGAGGTTTAGGATGGAGTGGGCTGGGGGTGTAGCCAAGATTTAACTTTGAATCGGAAGGCTAGGAAGGAGTTTTCATCTCTAAGCGCAGGGGGCAGGAAGTTCCAAGTTTTGCCAGCTAAAACTGGGAAGCTAGATCCACCTGCATTTTGGAGTCTGAATTTGGGGATGTTGAGGCAGTGGGAATATTTGGCTCTAGTGGGTCTCGAAGAGGTTTTCCTAGTGAATTTGTCTATCATATATTTGGCCGCTGTGTTGTTGAGGCATTTGTTGGTGATCATGAGTGTTCTGAAGGTAATGCTGTCTTTTATGGGGAGCCATTTAGCTGTCAGCCTAGCTTGGGCTATGTGGTCGGAGCGTGGGCTATTGAGAGCTGCTCTCAGAGTGGTGTTTTGAAGGATTTGGAGTTTATGGATTTTTTGTTTGCTGGTGCCTAGATATAGGGAGTTGCAGTAGTCGATTTTTGAAAGTATTAGGGCTCTGGCCAGTGTGTTAAAATTTTGCGTGGACAGGAAGGGTCTGCGGGCAGTTATTAATTTAGTGGTGTATGCTGAAGAGGAGGCTATGGAATTCACTTGTCTAGAGAGTGACAGGGTGGAATCGAGGTAGACTCCTAAGGTTTTGGCGTTATTGGAGACATTGATAATATTGCCATCTGTATTGAAAGAATTGTATTGTGGGTTGAGTTTATTTAGGCATTGTCTGGATCCAATGAGTAGAAGCTTGGTTTTGTCATCGTTAAGACAAAGGCCGTGCTTGGCCATACAATCTTGGATATTGCTGTAGATTTCATTGAGACTGGTGGAGTCAGACTCGTAGTTGCCAGAGCGTGATGAGGATCTGAGTATCATCATCGTAGTTGGTGTATGGGACATTCAGATCATCTAGGAGGTCAAATAACATCTTGGTAAAGATGTTACATATCGTGCGGGAGACGCAAGAGCCTTGGGGACACCGCAGGTGATGGGCGAGGGGTCTGCTGAGGCAATGTCTGAGAAGACCCTCATGGACATTTCAGATAGGAAGGATTGGATCCATTTAGCTACATTGGGTGAGAAGGCAGCTGAGGTAGTGAGGTGCGAGGTAAGGATGCTGTGGTTGACTAGGTCGAAGGCCGCTGAGAGGTCCAGGAGTAGGAGGAGGGAGGGGTGGCCCTTATCTTTTGCCTCATCCATTTGGATCTTCAGATCAAGAAGGGCTGTCTCAGTGCCATGTCTTGGTCTGAAGCCAGACTGACGGAGGCCCAAGAGGATGTGAGATTTAAGATGGTTTTGAATTTGTATGTATGCTGCTTTATCAAGGATTTTTAGTAGGAATGGGACTGTGGTGATGGGACGGTAATAGTGGGAATGTTAGGGTCTAGAGTGGGTTTTTTGATCAGTGGTTTGACCAAGGCATCTTTGAGATTCTTGGGCACTGTACATGAGGCAAAGGAGGTGTTCATCAGTGAAGTGATGAAGGGAACAAAGTCTTTGGCTCATTCTTTGATTATGGCAGCTGAGCAAATATCTCCTTCACATTTGGAGGGTTTGAGACTAGCAATTATGGATTCTGCCTGTGTCGAGGTGACAGGTGAGAATTCGAAGAGGTTAGTGGTGTTGTGGGGTTTGGCTGCAGGGAGCATTGCTGGTGTCTTTGGAGGCTAGGAGTGATCTTTTAGTTTCGATTTTATTCTGTATTAACGCTATTTTGTCCAGTAGAGCCTTCCTAATGTTGGCGCACCAAGAGGCGTCTTTGAGGGAGGTGGACTGGGGGAGTTTTGGGGATTCCATTTCCCTGAGGATTGTGAAGAGTTCCTTCACGTTTGAGCAAGCATTTTGAATTATGTTGTTAAATATATCGCTTTTGGTGTTGATGATGGTAGTTTTGTAGTTGGTTTCCGCTGCTCTGAAGAGCCAAGTTTTGGGGAGTAGGGTTCTTTATCCATTTGGTTTCTAAAGATCTTTTGGATTTTCTCAGTGCTTTTAGTTGGTGTCCAGTTAAAGTACCGAATTCAAAAGGATTGAATGCCAAAGGTGAGAGTCAATTTGGCCTAAAACAAAAGGGTCAAATTTTTTTATTGGGTTTCCGTTTTGGAAAAAAGTGTTTTTTATCACAAAAAGGAGGTTTCGGGGGAACCCCCCCCAAAATAAAAATAAAAAAATTCGACCCATTGGTTTCCAGTCCTTTGATTCGACCCTTTGGTCATTCGATCCTTTGCATTCGAAACCTTGACCTAGAACCCTTTTAGTTCTGGTGTGAACCATTTATTTAAGTGACTAGGTTGTTTGGCTTTTCTGGTTTTGAGGGGGGACATTTGGTCAAGAGCTAGCAATAGGTTCTTATTGAAGATGTTGACTAAGGTTTCTGGCTCTGGTATGCTGGAACAGGTGGGCTTGATGATGGGCTGGATGAGAGGGCGGAGGGCCTCTAGGGTGATGGATTTGTTATTCCTGGTGGTGGCTGGTGGTGCTTGGGGAGGCTGTGTCAAATTATGGAGGGGGGCTTCTATTTCAAAGTGGATGATGTGGTGGTCTGACCATGCGCATGGGGTATTTGAGAGTACATTAAGGTTACAGTTTAGGTTTGCGACCCAGTCAAGGGTTCTGCCTTTGCAATGGGTGGGTTCAGATATGAGTTGGTTGAATCCTAGATTGAGAAGGGATTGTTCTATGGTAGATGCATGTGTGTCTAAAGGGTCTTTGTAACCTAAGTTTAGATCACCTAGGAGTAAGATTTCGGAGGAGCGTTTGGTGTGGTGTGAGAGTAGGTTGGAGATGTCTTCTTCAAAGGTCGAGATTGGGCCTGGGGGTCTGTAGATCAGGTGTATCAACAATGTGGTTTGGGCAGAGATGGGCAGTTTGGCGGACATGAGATCTCCTGATGGGAAAGGCAGCTAAATGAATTCCCATATGCCAGGTTGTGTTTTGGAAATTATGGTGATTCCTCCCCCTTTGCTGGTAGTCCTATCTGATCTGGTGATGTTTTAGTTTTCCGGAACCGCATGCATGAGGTGGGGACCAGCTGCAGGATGTTGCCATGTCTCTGTGATCGCAAGAAGATCTAGGTTGTTAGAGAGCATGAGGTCTGCTATTTCCAATGCATGTGCTATGAGGGATCAAGCAGTTATGAGTTCACATTTAAGATTAGGTGTGGGGAGTTGCGGAGGGTTGTGGGCAAGGTTTGATTTGAGAGGGGAGGTGATAGGTTTGTCGAGTGGCTTAGTGTGGGTAGTGTGTGGAGGAATAAGGTGGTTTGGTCTGGTAGTGTGGGGTGTTTGTCGGGCGGTGCGGTAGCCTAGTAGGCGGTTTCTGCGGTTAGTGTTTGGTAGATTGTCAGTGTAGGGAGGCTTGCTAGTGAGCGGTTCCATGTTTGCCTTCTGGATTAACAGGGATGTAGGGCAGATACTAAGGAGGAAGAAGGCTAATGTGATGATGGTGAGTCTGGCAAGTGCCCTGGAGGTGATATGCAGAGGTAAGAGTGGCTTGGATTCAGGTGGCATACAATTAAGGTGGGGTGGGCCACTGAGTGGATGTGTGTGTGGCTCACAGTGTGTATGGGAGGTTCAGAGGTGACTGAGGGCCTGGATTTATGCGAGTGGCTGGTGGGAAGCTGGGCACAAGCTCGGAGGCTAGTTTGGTAGCTGTAGGTGTCGTGATTAATACATGCTAGCTCAATTGCTAATAGTTTCTAATGAGTGGCACCAGGGGCAAGACTAATTTGAATGCAATAGCTAGTGCGAGTAATGCAGACTAAATTGATACCTGGTAGCATTAAAACAATGCATTAAGAAAAAAATATGCTGGTTCGAATGCAGTTACTGTCACGAATAATGCAGGGAACATTAATATCTAGTGTCACTAACACAATGCAGAAGAGAGAAACATAGGCTGGTTTGAGTGCCGTAGCTAAGTGGTAGTTGTGGCGAAGGCATCAATGGAACATGGGCTGAATCAATTATCGTGTCTTTAGTGAGATTAGCAGGATATCTCAGCTCAGGGCCCTTCCAATATGGGGCAGTCACCTGTCATGGATGGCGTGGAGGAGTTTAGTAAGCAAGACTAGTGGGGATGTGATACCGGAAATGTTATTCTCGTGGGCATCTGTCGGGTGGAATCCTGCAATCCTGAGCGGGGTTGGGAGTTGTATGACTTACTGGTGGGATGGTGTTCCGTGTCATTCGCCAACTGGATCATTTTCAATCTCACGATTTGGAGCCATTTTGCAATGGGTGTGGGTTGGACCTCTTGTAGCATAAGAGAAGCATAGAAGACCTCCATCTTGGTACATAGGCGGTACTTGTCTGGAATTTGTTTCAACAGTTTGGAAGAATCTTTGGATAGATAATTTGATTGCCTCTTCTGTCAGCTCAGTGAGCACTACTTTCTTCTTGCTTGTGGGGGCTGGGATGGGGGTTGCTTTGACTGTGTTGTGACATATTTGATGCTATAGTTAGATGTGCTTCAGGAACTACAAGAATGGCTGAATGTAATGTCGCTTGCAAGCATGTCCCTCTCCATGATGGTGGGAGATGCAGGTAAGCTTTCTGGCCACACACCCAATAAATGTCCATGAGGGATGGTGTGACCTTGCTCAGATCAGGAATAACTAGTGTTTTGTTGCACTTGTTGTTGGTTCCCATTGGAACAGTTCCGTGTCCTTGAAAACAAAGCTTTTATTAATCCGCCGCCTGCACTTTCACCGGCGTTTCTTTTGTTTCTACCCATGTTAGGTTCGTAACATAGGTAGCCCATATAGTGAGACAGTTCTTGTTGACATTCCATATTACTTCTTTGTCGAACCCAGCCAACTCCCCTGATATGCAGCTCACTACCGCTTCTTGCGACCTGTTGGACACAAACAACACACCGTCCATCCATAGCAGTGGGCGTGGTTTACATTGTGGGTCTTTGTCGATTTCTGCAAATTTCTCTTCGTCTTTGTCCATCAGCACAACTCGTACTCCATGTTCCTGTAACAAGCCGGAAACCCGAAACAGTGCTAGATGAACCAAACACTGGGCATGCAGAGATGGCATTTCCTAGGGCACTAACATTTTTTGGTGTCCCTGATGTATGGGGGAATCAGAGAGCAAACATAGTACCTCCCATTCGCCCTCTGCTTCCCCACTAAGAGCATGTGGCTATACCATATGTTACTGAAATCTGGATGCTGCAAATCATTCATTGTACCGAATACGACCCCTTTATTCTGGTCGTATTCTCTCTCCTCATCCACCTCCCTTTTTCATCAATGTTTCCATTGCCGCGTGACTGTGTCAACTACCCGCGTCCTTTGGACAGTCATTAAATCAACTGAAACGCTATCAGTGCAACCCCAAACCAGGCAATTTTCATTTTCTATACACCCCCTCCTTTATATGTCTTAACCATATATCTTGACTGAATGTATAAATGCAGAAACCTATCATGAAACCAGAACATGTATACAACATAGAATTACTGAAGCGATGAGTGCAATGAGATATCTGCAGATGGTGAGAAACCTTTGTGAATCCTGCAATTCCTTGGGCATGCTTCATATTTACAAAAGCAGCAATATTAGTTTATTAGCATTTTGTGACCATTATAACAGGAGAAATCCACATTTTTTGAAGGTATCGTAGTCGGTGTTGGAAGAGATGAGGTAGCGATGCTGTAATGAGGTAGTACAGTTGATGCAAGAAGGAAGAAAGACAATCATGTGGAAGAAAGTGGACACGAAAAACAAAAGACAATCAATCAAAAGGTACAATCTTCTGGTGCATAGTGGACGAAGGGTATTAAATCAATTAATTTGGTGGAGCAGAATTGAGGATAGGAGGTGCGGTATGGGGGAGAGTCAGACTGGGACAAGAAATGGGCCCGGACACCCAAAGAAAGTGGCCCACCCCTCATCTCAAAAAACATTGCCCTCAAACCATCATCCGTGAATCGCGTCAATTCACAAATTTACAGAAATTGCTACTTATGGAGGGTTCATATGTTACATTACAAAACAACTCATAAAATAACAGAATTTTGCATACAAGAATGGATCACCATATGTATCATTAATATCTGTGTGTATAGAATATGATCCATATTGTAGATTTACGGTGAATGTAAGCAGACATCAAAGGCCAAATGATAATATGTTATTGTCCAGCACTTAGGCTCAAGTTATTTTTTATAGAACAAATATGCACACAGTATCACCCAACCTGTGTTGGTACTAATTTATCGACGTCAGAAGAATGAAAGGCTGAGATGGCCTTGCAGGGATTCGAACCTGCAATGTGTAGATCACACACACATCGCAGCCGTGATCGCTCAACCCACTGAGCTATCATATCTGCTATAGTAAAATCAGCAATTATTCTGTAGTGGATACCATAAAACTGGTAATTGAGATTTAACAGCAGACCAGTTAAGTTCATCGGCAGGTCTGGTGCAAAATTGGCTGCAAGCCTGCGTGCATCTACTTTTCAGGCTTCAGAGGTTGGCAAAATAGGGAACACAGCGCATTCACAGGATATCCCATACTCTGAGCACTCATTACCTCATACATGCAAACAAACATCCTGAACAGCATGCCAGGGAGGTGGGAAAGATAGACACATTACAACAAAGCATTAATTGTGGCACAATGAAGTCAATGGCCACTTGATGTGCTATGGTCAAATATTTCTACACTGTACGCAAGTTTTTAGGCACAAAGATTTTGTGAAGTGACCGAGGACACCGAGATGGAATGTCTTGTGATGATCGTAGCAGAGACAATGGCAGAACAAACATGCTATTACTACAACTTGCGAAAAGCAAAATACATAATTCGAAATGGATGCTTATTCAGGTGCCTCGGAAAGTGCCTCGAACTGGACACCCGAGGACCAAGTAGAGGGGGCTGGGACTCTGACCTGAGTAACAAAGCATTCATTGTGGCACAATTAAGTCAATGGTCACTTGATGTGCTGCTATGATCAAATATTTCTACACTGTACACAGGCTTTTAAGCACAAGAATTTTGTCAAGTGACCGAGGAAACGGAGATGGAATGTCTTGTGATGATCGTAACAGAGATAACGGCAGTAAAAACATGCTATTACTGCAACTTGAGAAAAGTAAAATACATAGTCTGAAATGGATGCTTATTCAGGTGCCTCGAAGACAGCTGAGTGGGCAAGAGAAAGGAAGAGGTGGGAGAAGAATCAATACAGTGAAGGGGTAAAAAGGGGTAGAAACAGAGGAAGGAGGCAGGATAGATGTAGAAACTGAAGAGATAGAAATGGCAACAGGAAAGACAGGGCTGGGGCAGAGGCAGTAGGGAGTGGGAGCAGAGGAGAGATACATGTAGGTCATAGGACAAGTTTACTGTAGAGAAACAGGTTGGAGAACTGGGAGAGATAGGAGCGAAATCTGACAAGGGTTGCAGAGTCCTCCACCTGAAAGCCGACGGGGGAAATGCTGACAGGTCTGCCTCACACATTGCTAAACAGTGTAGTGAGTATTGGAAATATAATTATAGAGGAAGCTAATGTCACAACTTTTGACCCTTCCTAAAATGGCACGTGTAAGACAAAAAAAGACGTCACAGCGCTAGCCACTGTCATTGAAACAGCGCTGCAAGCTTGTGTGTGTTGTCAGTGTTCCTGGGCCCTTACAGGCCCTGTAATAAACGTTCACGTTCAGCAATCCCGCAGCAGAGTTTAAGTGTGCTTGCGAATTAAGCTGGGACAAAATCAAATGACAAAGATCTATGAACGAGCATGTTGCAAGCAGCCCTCGGGGACTCCACTGTACTGTTTTGCTCTACCCCAGTAGTTGTAAGGGCAGTTCAATTTGTGAGCTCTAACGAGTCATGTCACAATGCAATCCCAGTGCAAGCAAGGAAGTCAAGTCAATGTTAAGCCAAATCAACACAGAATTTAAACAGGATTACATGGAAATCATGTCCTTTTCTTACACTTTCCAATAGTGGTCTGCAGCTGACTGCATGGGGGAATCAAGCAAGCGAAACACTTACGTTTTGTCCTGTTTTCTTCAAATAAGTACTGGGCCCTTCCCTCGACTTCCTTCCCTGCTATGTGGGGAAGGGGATGCAGGCATTGCCGTCTATGCTGCTGCATTGCCTGAGAGGTCCTCCTCAGCCTCTCCTGCTCCCCGCCAGCGCCTCGGGCCACAAGCTGAGAGTGGAGTCCTGTTAGCTTTGTTGCGATTCATTGCATTTGCAACAACTGGCGCCACGCCATCGCTGGATCAGCTCAGGGCCCAGGGCACTGCCAGGCCAGCACGCCTACGTGATGCATTCATCAAAGAAAGGTAACACTTACATGTTACCTTTCTTTGATGAATGCATCCACTGTGCAGCAAGGAGGCATGAGCTGGCTTGCTGAGCGGCCTGCAGCCCGCAGGCAAACCAGCCAGCCCTGACCCAAGGTTGTAAACTGGCACACCGGCCCACATTAGTAGACCAGTCCCCATGCGGGACCACCAGACATCCGAAATGTGTACCGAATAACGCAGCTTCTTGAGTTTGATCACAAATGGAGTGGTATAAACAACTGAGTCATCCAGATTCAGCTGATAGGGTGGCGAGGTTGCAGATTCTGGGGTAGCGCTTTTTTCTTCTGTTGTCTTTGGCACTATCTGTCGAGAGATCATCTCTATTGACTTTGTCAGGTTAGACAGATACAATTCACATTTATCACCTAAAGTGGACACAGCACTGTGAGCAACAGAGGCACTTTGTGTGGGTGAAAGGTGCATGCGCATGCAACGTCCCATCACTATTTTGTGAGGGGAAAGGTGATGGTCCTTGCAGGGCTGTGTCCGCATACTGACTAGGGCCAAGACCTAAACATTATTTTAAAGGATAACACATCAATTAGACAGTGTGATTTTTAGAAGGCCATTGATCCGTTCGACAACGATGTTGGCTTGAGGATGGTATATGGAGCACAATTTGTGTGTGATACCTAAAAGAGCTGTGATTTCATTAAGTAGATCACTAAAGAAGTGGGTGCCATTATCTGATTTAAGCACTTTGCACACTCCCCAATGGGAAAACACTTCTTCCACTAGAAATCTGGCCGCTGACTTAGCGTCTGGGTGTGCACAAGGTCAAGACTCAACCCAACGGGAGAAGGGGCAAACAATGACAAATAAATACTGAAAGGTGTTGCACCGTTCTCCCATGTTGGCAAAATCAATATGTAACTATCTGAACGGCTGCTGGGGCGCGGTTGTGTGCCACGCAGCATCCGCAATGTTTGCCCAGTGTTACACGTTTGACAGATCATGAAATTCAAAATGAACACATTCAGTAGCTTTTACATGTTTGGCACACACCAATCCGCCTGTATGTCTGCAGCAATGTGCTGCTTTGACACATGGGAGGGGTGGTGCAGCTGCTTGAATGCTACCATCACAAATTCCTGGGGCTTGACCACCGTACCTGTGATGACATGTCTCCATATGAGGTCAGTGGGCGATTGCTCACACCCACTTTTCTGTCATAAAAACTTTTCTGCCTGTGGTGCTTGACCCTGGAGCTCTAATATCTGGTTTACTGGCAGTGTGTTGTATAGGACCTCTAATTGTAACTGTATGCTTGCTATCTCTGGGTATTCTGTAATGTGTGGTACTGGAAGGTAGGCTGCTATTTTCGCTGCCTGATCTGCTGAATCGTTCACGATTGAAATGGCTCTGTGTTGTTTGTGTGCGCGGTGCACTTGAACACCACAAAGAAAGTCATCCGCGAAAGAGGATACATTAACCTGTCTAGTAGCACAGCATGATGCACAGCAGACCCATCAGCTCTTCTAAACTCCCTTTTCCATCTGGACAACCCTGAGTGGACTGTGGTAGTGGTTATATGTCTTTATACTGAAAGGTTTATTGTGAACCACACATATATCGAGTATTTTATAAAGAAAACCTGTATACCGAATGTATTTTTTTGGGGGGAATCCCTCCCAAACCCCTGTTTACCGCCCTTAAAAACCCACCCCAAATATTTCCCAAAGAAATGTTAGCCTTTACCCCACCCAAAAATACATTCTGTATACAGGTTTTCATTATAAAGTACTTGATATATGTGTGTTTCAATATAAAATGTTCTATATAAACACTGCATACCTGTGGTATTGACATATGCTGAATCCAAGCAGATAGTTACTCGACACCTTTGGGATACCTCTAATACTTCTATCAAGGCAATACGCTCTGCAGCTTGGGCAGAGTAAGGCATGGGTAGTCTCTTCCACACTAAAACTTTGTATACTCCTTCCACTAGGCAGACCACTGCAGCACCTGTGTGCATTTTACCAGTCTCCTGGTCAATGGTCACTGACCCGTCAACAAAGAACACTTCCCCATCGTTTAGAGCACAGTCTTGTGCATTTGGGATGTCATCGTCAGGGCCTTCATAAGTGGCAGTCATGCATCTCATATGTGTTGGTGATTGGTTTAGTCAGGAATGTGGCTGGGTTCACTGTCTTGCTTCGGATGATGTGAATGGAAGGGCTGGACAGTATGATCACATATGCAGAGGCTCTTTGTGTAGTCAGGGTGGATTTGGACCCCTCTAGGATGGCAAACACTGCATGTGCTACATATAATATTACTGAGCACTTCATCGTAATAGTGGCAGATTTCTCGATAGCAAAGGCTGCAGCATCCAGAACTTATTCATACAGGAACTGTCCTTGCATTACTGAGTCTAGCATGCCGCTGCAATATGCTAAAGGCTTATGGCCCATAGTGCTCTTTTGTGTCAAAACCACCTTCATCATCTTGGGTATAGTCAGGCATCACTAGGACTGGGGCAGTAGCAATAACTTCCTTAAGCTCTTGGAAGCTAGTGAGCATTTCTTTGGTCCATGTGATGGTGCTCTTTTTCTTTTGGGCCTCTTATAGTGCCTGCAGTAATGGTCAAGTGTATGTCAAATAATCGAAATTCCATGCTCTGCAATAATTACATTACCCTAGGAACTTCTGCATGTCCTGAACTGTCACTGGTTGGGGTGTGCTGCGTACTGCTGCTGCGTTAACAGAAATCAGTTGGCCGAGGTACAATACTTCCTGCTGACAATGCTGCAACTTTGCTTTATCTAGTTTATAGCCTTTGTCAGCCAGTAATTTCAACAAGGTGATGAAGTTGGTCTTTGCAATGTTGTTCATTGGCGCTACATACTAGCAAATCATCTACATACTGGATGATGGTCTTCGGCACATGAATTCTACCCAAATCTGCATGTAGAACTCTCTAAATATACTGGGGAACTCACAGTACCCTTGTGGGAGCCTTGTGTGCTGGAATCTCGCTCCGCCATGCGTAAACACTGTGAGGTATTGGGAATCAGGGTGCAATGGAACGGAGAAGAATGCATTCTTCAAATCAATTACTGTAACATGGGTTGTTGCAGTGCCTATGTTACATAGTTTTGTCGCAGGTTTGGCTACAACCAGAAATTCAGGGTGAGGAATGGGGTCTGATGAGGCGCAGGACTGCATTTCCCATAAGGAAAAGGGAGAGCAGTAGAGTTTGCCGATAGGCTGGAAAGGCACGAGCGGTAGGAGTTAACTCCGGGCAGCGTGCTTTCACAGGTGCTTGTGAATAGCCTGGGAAGCACACACATTTGTATGGAGTAAGGAGAGCAAGCAGCTGCCAGCAGAAGTTACATGTGCATTACGCATGCTTTTCTTTTTTCCTTAATAAGTGCTGCGATGGTGTCACATATTCCCTCCTCTGCTTCTTTAGACAAGGGGTACTGTTTTACTATGGGCAACACCATTCTCAGTTTATGTTTAATCTGTAGTGGTGCAACAATCCATAAGAGTCCTACGTCATGGGGATTGTTTCTCCACAACGTGTCAGATACCTGCGCTAAATTACTTTGGGCGAAGGGTGGGATACTGCCTGCCAATGGCATGGGCCACCGGACATGTCAGTACTGTATCATAATTTCAAATGGGGGATACACTGCCAAAATGATCTCCCCATCATTGTCCTTATCGTCGAACAAGGCTGTGTGATACATCTTTTAAGGGCTGGGTTGGATCTATGCACAAAACTGTACGCCATTCTCCCCCTTCTGTATCTGTTCCAATGAAGACAATCTTCTCTTTTGACACTAACACGCTTCTAAATCCAGCATAATGATGGTCACTGCAACATGTTCCTGGGGCTGAATTTGCCTGAATATGAATTCAGATGGAACCCCAGCACTGATTGGCCACGTGTGGTACTGCATTCATCAACCCTGTAGATTAACAGATCAGGGTGCACTGGTATTTCTATGGCTGCTGCCTCACTTACTAAGGCATGTATAATCAACATGGCTCTTATGTGGCATATCCTTGGGGTGAAACACACCACTCGTCTCTCAGTGAATGAGATGGTCATGTTCAGCTTGCTGAGCACATCCCGTCCTAGAAGTAACAAGATGGTCATATTCAGCTTGCTGAGTACATCTCGTGCCTGAAAGTTGGGGGGGGGGGATGTCATCGAAAGCACCCTGTCACCTACTTTGATGGCCACATTTTGAATGAAATGGTTATATTGCCCAAAAGAACCCCTGTGTGTCCAAAACCTCACCTGACAAAGGGCAACACTCCCCGCTGATGCAAGATTTAGTTCCACCTCCGTCTACCATGAAAATGAATGGTTTGTCTCCTATCTCCACACCCACCAATGGTTCCTCTTCTGACTTGGCAGTGACTGACAGGACTGGGTACATTAAGTTTCTCTGTGGGCTGTCCTAATCTGGATATGTGTTTGTCCCCGGGAAGGTAAAAGGGTTCCCCCACATTACACTGACCCCTTGATAGTGTGTTAATGTGCCATTGGCCATTGCATTGTCATTGGGTACTTGGGGGGGCCTGCTGCTGCACGGGATGTACCACATATGCGAGTGTGCTACTGTGGGTAGGGAGCCTGCATGTACAGGGGTATCTACTGGCTGTAGGCAGCCACCTATCTACTCCTACATTCCCATGAGAAATGCCCCATCCTTCCCCATGTCCAACTGCTCCATGTTCTCCCCCCCACTCTGCCTTGGGCCCATTCCTCTGAAACCTCCCCCTTTTACCCCTTTAAGGCCATGTGAATCCACCTCTCCCCTGCGGGTACCTCCCGGAGGGCCAGCCCTGATCCTACAGTTGAAACCCACCGTTCCAATAGTAGCCTCCTCCCCATGCAGGTGCTGCTTGTACATCTGCCTGGACTGCCCTGTGCTCCGTCTGCATGTCTTGCGGTGTTGCTACCGCCCCTTCGACCGAAATCATCACTAACTTCTTTTGTACCAGTTTCTCTTCCTCCTTTTCTTTCTCCTTCAACTGTTTACAATGCTGTACAATGGAAGACTGTATCTGCGCCAAACACTTTGCTTCAATCCCTACAACTTTGTCAATTGCCTTCTGTACCTCTTTGGGGAGTCCTTTTTTGACAACGAAATAGAAAAATGGGATCCACCGACCCCACGACTCACCCGTTTCTGCCCTCCACATCTCTTGAGTCTGTAAAATATACTCGGCGTGATCCTCATCCGTTTGCTTTTCGAATGCATAAATCCACTTTCCCGCCCCTGATGTAATGGATGGCAGTACCTTTATCAAATTATTCTTGTCCATGTGCGGCCATGCTACATACTGTGCCCTCCTTGGTCCTTTGTGTAACAGTGGGACCTGCTCTCCCCCTGTCCTTTTCCCTTCTTTTCCTCCATCTGCTTTCCCTTGGTAACCGCCATGCGTCCATATCTGTTCCTCACCCTGGGCCCCTATAAGCTCTCCGCCCGCTGTGCTGACACCATGGGTGAGGCCTCTTTCAACTCATCCACTGTATCCCACTCCTGGTCTGCTGCTCTCATTCCCAGTCCTTGGCCTCAAGCACTGGGATCGGATCTCTCCAGCCCTGAAATCTCTTCATTGGCTCCCACTAACTGCAAGGATTACATTCAAGACCCTTTGCATTGCCCACAAGGCTCACTGGGCCCTGGGTCCAAAATACCTTCAACTGCCCCTCCTTAAATACCTTCCCCTCCCAAGCTCTTCGCTCCTTCACCTCCAACTCCCTCAGGGTCAGTTGTTTCTCAAAGAAACAAGCTGGCGGTAGATCTCTGTCTTCGGCTGGGGGCCTCCCTCTGGGACAGTAACCCTGCCACTCTGAAACTTGAGGAGAACCATCTCCAGTTCCAGAAGCACCTCAAGACCTTCCTCTTTGCTTCTTCCTTCGCTCGTCCTCTCCCGTGCTGATCTGTTCTGCATCATGCACCTGTTAACCCTCCGATTTCGGGTTAACCTGCTCACCCTGCCACACACCCACACTGCCTCTTGGCAACCCTTGCACCTGGGTCTGTATCTGTAACCCTACAGTGCCCCCCCTTTTCTGCACTTATCAGACACCCCCCTGTCTGTTTCCTTAAATCTAGCACTTGCCACCTGCTGGCTGCACTACCACTGTTTTTTATTCATTTGCTCAGCACTTTCCACTTTCTCCCCCTCCCAGCCTGCACTTCCCCCCTTCCCTCTCCCCTGCACTTATGCGTTCTCAATTTCACTGGGCCTAGTAAAATCGTTGTTTTGTTCTCCTTTGTTCCCTCCCCTTGTCACGCTTTGAAACGCTTGTCTATGAGCACAATACAAATAAAATATCAATATCAATTCCCACATCATCCTCGGACCACGCCATCCTGCAATCTAAGTTTCCTGCCCACTGCCTTCCCGTCCCCTATTCTCCTACTAGATGTGTACATGTCTGATTGCTGTGCTATCAATCCTGAAATAAATGTCTCCTACTCTCCACTCGTCTGTCCCAAAGAGTGCATGCTGGCCCTCTCGCCTATCCAATTTTAGCCTCACCAATCCTTCCTCTGTCCTCCTCAATGCTTCTCCTAACTACTTTTGTGGCTTACGATCTAGGCCCCTCTGCTCTTTAGCACAAGTGGCTGGAAACACTATGGCATTTGGGAGATTATGGTACTGGACCTGTGAGGAGAGTGGGGAAGGAGCGGTGGCGGACAAGGGACACAGGTTGGAATTGTGTTACCTGATGCTGCACATGTAGGGTAGCATCCTAATGGGGGCGGCTGCGCTTCTTGTGGTGGCAGTATGAGTTGTGTTGTCTCTGATGGGGCAGAAGGTTCCTGAATCGCAGGGGCAGTAGGCGTGGTTGGGGTCAGAACACGATAGAGGTGGTCCACCTGCTATCTTCGTAGGGTCAGGGGGAGCATTGTCTACATCTTCTATCATCTTCCACAATTCCAACACTTCCTTTCTATTCTTTAACTTCTTTCTGTTATATTTTGCTGCTAAAAATATGTACATGTGGCCTAGAACATACTGGTTGTTTGTCGCCTGTTCTGGGCATGGCTTAAACATACCCCCCACTTGTCTCGACAACCCACTCCCAATATTTCATAATCTTCTTGTTATACAATGGGAGGGCTGTGCACATATACTCTAGTGGGGTTGCAGGCTCCATTTTAGCCGCCCCTGTCTGGGTGTTATATAATACCTGTGCCTTTTCAGGTTCCGATACAGTGTTACCTTGTCATCCTGTTACCCCACCCCCTTTCCGGTTACAATACCCCGCCTGTCCCCCTCGTCACACACCACACATGCCCAACTCACTCTTTTCTTATAGCAATATATCCCACACTCCCCTCGCACACTCCATCCAAGTCCTACACAACAAACCTGGACCCCTCCTTGGCACACACCGTCACAATAAAAGCATCAATTAAAAAAACACTTAAATACTACTTTTCGTTTTCATGCCCCCTTTATATCGCAGCCGAAGAGATCCCAGGCCCACTCAATACACGGAGCCTCTCCCCTAATTCCTATTTTCCTCTTAGTTGTACAGCACTCTCTTCTTCCCCCAATTGGGAAGGATCCCAGTACTCTTTTATCCTCTTTACTCCATATAATAATGCAATGAGTAAAACAATGCAAAATGCCACATGGTCCTTCTACTCAACAACCACTCCTCAGTCACTGTGTCGCCACTTTTTTTCTCATTCACCAAAAGTTGCTCTTTTCCCCCTCCCACCCACATTGTTTTCTCCCACAAAAGGTGCACTTACATCTACATGTTCTCCTGAATTCCTCTGTCACACGGTCCCATAAACGGCCTTCACAATCGGGGAGCGATGCCCCGCTCCAAAGAACAGAAGGGAATTCTGGCAATACGGCTCAATGAAACCTCCACAGTTTGTGCACGGGGAACTGGTCACTGCTGGTGGGAGTGGCCCCTGCGGATGTGCGGCCAGGAATCCTTTCTTCCTGTAGAGGCTCTAGGATCACCTCAGGGGTGCACCTCATGTAAGGAAAACAAGATTTCTTTTGTATACAAAAAGGAAAAAGGTGGCAGAGGGTGTAGTAGAACCCAACTGCCACAGAGCTCTCTGGGTTAGTTCAAAGCAGACAGAACATTTTAAAGAGCATCATCGTCAATCGTGACGCACACAGTTTAAAGTATTTGTTCCCCATCCTCATTGGCTACCCCCTTTGTACATACTACCAGTCCCCTATAGTACCTTGACCGATTGGCCACATCTGATCTACTACGATCCCCTACCACGTGGTTGTTTGCCCTGCCACCTTGGGTTCTGGTTGTATGATTGGCAGGCATCTGGGAATGTTAACCTCCCCATGTATCTAGCCACGTGATGTGCACCTGGTTGTTGACATGAGCTCAGTGGATACTTCGAGGTCAAATTGGCCCTCCAGAATAAAGAAGCTATTCTTGTGATCCCAGAGGCGCAGGTGCCCCCGCCATGCCTACCCGTCGCAAGAGCTGGATTTGTTGGCATCACCTCTTGCACCTTGTAATACAAATCACAGGACCACTCATTCCTTGCTCCCCCCCCTTATCCCTTTATTGATCTTCATCTGGATGTCCACAAGACCTCACAAATCAGCCAAAATGTGAAGGATTTAGGTGTTCTGGTCATGGGCATCTGTTAGTTTAAAAGGGATTACCATCATTCTGGGGGGCACTAGTGCCCTAAATCTAAACTAGGCCCTTTGGCAGCTGAAGACCTCTGCCCCGGCTCCCATGGATTTGTCCTTTGGGACAGGTGCAGTGCTGCTGCGATTCGGCTTTCACTTTCCACTACCAGGTCTGAAGGCCTTTGTGTTCAGCTCTTTTGCTGGGGAATGGGATGGAAATGTGATTCAGGACTCATTACCATAGTGTGTTGCTGATGCCACCTAGGCCTTACTTCTAATATGGTGGTGCTTCAGTATCTCTCACAGTGGGGACTAGTGCTGGCCGCTACATTATTCTTCATTGTCTTTTGGATTTATACTCTCCTAATACAAACACACACACACACACCCCATCCCTGGGCCTACCTAAAGTTCCATACCTGGCTACAGTGTTCCATATGTTACCCCCGTTTTACATATTTCGCTCCCTGCGATCGCACATGTCCATCTTCGCGTGTGCTTAATTTATTTTCCTCAACCTAAATAGCTTCGGGGGGACATGGGAGCTGGACGCGCATCCCAACAGTGCTTACTGTACTATTATTGTTATGGCTGGTTCCATGCTGACCTACACCATCCTGAAGCGTATAGTCTGCCTCTCACACCGATATTACATAAAAGAGGTGAAGGAGGTACCACTCAAGCTTTTCCCATTTCACTTTTATGTTTGAAATCAATTCTGTTCTAGTAGAAATGTGAGGCAGAGAAAGAGCGTAGAAGCCCTGCTCTTTCCAGTACTCCTGCAGGGCAGTAGTTATTTTGTCACAATTACCCTCAGTACACCTTCAGCTTCTTCTGGTAGAAGTGGACACTTTGCCTCAGGTTCCCATCAAAGAGGTATCATGTTGAGGGAAACATCTGTCTATCTAGTGTGTTTTCTAATTCCAAAAATGTGAATGGTATTCAGTATAAGACCAGCAAACAAGTTTGTCAAAAATCAAATATATTGTAGCTTGGAACATGAAGGATGCCAATGTTCCCTGGTCATAACTGTAACCTCCGGATTTAAAATAGACAAACAAGTTCAGTTCAAGGTCCTTCATTTTGGTATAGCATCATATGTTTCTAGATATGGTAGTCATACACCTGCACTGACAGACGATTCATGTTTACCTCTACCTAGACTGTAACACGTGTTATTGTCGCCTATGTTTTACTCATTTGCTTTTGCATTTTTCCCTAATGTGATTTTTCTTTGAATGTTTTAAATGTATGTAATGTGTGTGGTTTGGGCTAGAGGCGCAGTTGGATGGCGGGGTGAGTTAGACAGGGTTCGGGGGCAACCTCCCCACTCCAATTTAAAAAAAAGAAATTGAAAGAAACATAGGCAGCAATAACACGTAGAACCACCTTGGCAATTGGTTTATAACAGCGAACAAGGCCTGTCTTCTAAGCACACAGATGACAATAGACCTTAATTATTTTATTTAGAATGTATGTTTTACTATAAACCTTTATACTTATCATTTCATACAATGAATAAAACACAATATCAAAAATATCAATTTAAAGTTTCACCTAGAAGAACGAGTAGATGGAATGAAGACCCAGTTCTACTCCTAACAAGATAGTGGGCACACACATTGGCAGGTTTAAGGATTTTGTCAGTACTCTGTCACTTCCAGGCCATAAGTGATTGAAGGAACGATTTTAGCTTTGTAGAAGTGGTAATAGAGAGAACAAACAGTACTTATTTTTAATGTTCTTCATTTGTGCTACCAGCGATACCAATTTATTTTGTAGGGTTGTAAAAAACAAATTAAAACCTGAGTTGTTTAGCGATAGTGAAACCCAAAAAGTTGAAATTTTTGGCTACTCTGAGACTGCGTTCAGTCTCAGGGTAAATGCCACCGACATGAGGGCTTCTTTTTAGAACTCTTAATTGTCATGGCAGCCGTTTTAGAAACATATACATTTTTAGATTGTTTTTGTTTGCATAAATACCAACATAGTCCAAAGATCTTTGTAGGCCAACTTGCGGGCAGTCTAAAAGCACAATATCGTCAGCAAAAATGAGAGCGCTTAAATGTAAGTGGCCTCATTTCAGTGGAAAGTTCTTAACTATCTCCAGCCCTTCCAACAGATCGGAAATTTATAAATTGAACATATTGGGGGCAGGAGACAACACTTGTTTAATTCCACTTTGGTTTCAATTCCTCTTGTATAAGAGCCATCTGTGTTCATTCGCACTCTTAACTCTGTGTCATAGTGTAACTGACCTATCATTTTTTAAAGGCCCCTCGATATGCCCCAGTTGAATAGCTTATTCCACAGCTACTGACAGTCTCTGCAATTGAAAGCAGCGCTCAGATCAACGTACGCAGCATATAGCAGTGCTTAAACCATAGGTTTAAAATAATACCATTCAGGGTAGTTCCCAGCACCCTTCTAAACCGTGTCTGGAAAGGGGGACAGTCTATTGGTTGATCTACTCCATTCCTCTAAATTAGACAAATGCAGTGAAGCAAAGATCTTACTGGATGAGTCCACCAGGACAATTGGACTTTAATTGCCCAGCTCTGCACGCTTGGGACTAACAAGCTGTCATGCCATGATTTAGGGAGTCGGCTTTCCTTTATTATTTCACAAAATAACGGTTGGAGCTGTCCTGCCCATAACGGGAGAGGGATTTACTTTGAGTTGCTAAGTTCATCTGGCCACACTGCTCTAGAGTTTTTAGATCTTCTTATAGACCCTTCAATTTCAGTAGCATTGGGGGAGCTAGTCTATTCAGAGAGATCTTCCCAAGAGAATACCAGGACACTCCCAGAAGCCCCTCTCAAGATCCTCATGATATGTTTCACCCATTTCTCTTCATCAGTCGGGTTAGCCTGCAATGAAACTTGGGGCTGACCAGCTCTATTCATACATTCCCAGACGTTTTTGAGTTTTATTTGGGCCAAACCTTTTAACATATTAGCATTGTCAATTAAATCCATGATGATTCTGTGCTGCAACAGCCAATCTTTATAATGGCGTTTGCAGTTTTTAAGTGCAGTTTGCAGTTTTTAAGTGCAGTAGCTCCGTCATTGGCTGTCAGGGTGGTATCTTTGCCAATTTCCCTAATCAATCTCCGAAGCTCTTTTTTCCCTGACAAACCGCCATCTCAAATTTATGGGTGCGAAAAAAAACAGTCTCTCTTGTGAGATAAGGGATCCACCATGAAATGATCTGACAAGGGAATCCGGAACCATATCATTATCATCAATTGAGAGGATTCCCTCATTATTCTGGATAATTTCCATTTGCACTATATTGCTAAGAAATGTTTCTCTTTTATTAGCGGACCTTTGAGTCTGGTACCTTTACTGTGCAATTTTATATAAATCAATTTGTTAAAGGAGCCTAAGGCCTTCTGTCTAAAATCAAGGCTTAGCGACATATAAACATGGTCACTTTGGGTTGTTTCGTGGATTGACATAGAAATATTACAGTCAACCACAGATTTTGGCCCATCGGTATAATCTATTGTAGAGGAATTAGATCTTCTCTTCCTTGTTGTCCTTCTTGGGATATCGCCAGGTACATTACCATGAAATATGCCAATTATTCCTGAGGCCAGACCAAGCTGCGCCTCTAGGATTATCCCCATTTATCATCCCTATTACATCCCTCCCATTCCATCCTCCCAGATGGTCAGAAAAAGTACAGTTCACATCGCCTCCAATCAAGATATAATTGGAGTCTGTTGAGCTGTGCTACTCCTCTGGGAGCAAATCCAAGGAGCGGAGCAACTCTTTCTCCGTAGTTAGAGAGAAGCAGCGATACACATGAATTAACAACAGATGAAAATTCTCTCAACTCAAACTGACTGCTAATAAAGCGCCACATAATGAGGCCCACTCTCCGACCATGCACCCTCATGAGATCTCCACTCCTTTGAGGAGGCCACAGCATGATCAAAACTTGATTCCTTTGATGGCTTTTTTAAATATAATGTGTAGCCGTCAATGACAGGGGGAGAAGGAAGCCACACTTGACTTGATAATGGGACCATAGAAACCTGCCTGGTTTGATACTCAAAAAACTATTAAACCCACAGGAGTTAAAAGAAACAATTCCCATCCATTCAATATTAAAATAAATGTTTACAATATTTTCGAGGGAAAGTGCACAAGTAAAGTGCAACTGGTAAAACATGGGCGACAATAATACATAGAACCACCTAGCCAGTTGGCTCATAACAGTCTTCTAACGACACAGATGTCTTCTAAACACACAAATGAAAATAGACCTTATTTAGTTTGATTTCTCCATTGAGACAGAGTTATCGGTATGACCTGGTCAGGAGGGCCGAGGACCCCTCAGACTGGGGTAGGAAGTCTACAAGGGCACTGCTAAAGCTAGGAGGAATAGACTAGTTACCCAAATGGGAATGCAATAGGCCTACCCATTCAGGAGCCTAATTATAGGCTAAACACTGACTTCTGAATGCCCTGGGATGCTACAGGGGAGCGGCAGGGCTTGTACCTGCAGAGTGCGACACAGAACTAGGGGAGACCAGGGAAAACTCCACAGAACTTGTGGACAGTGAATTACTTGATCCTGGAGGGAAACCGTGCAACCTATGCAGGAGACCGTGTGGTAAACTAGACGAAAATAGGCTGAAAAGGGGGCAGGGTTTAGGGCTCTTGTAAACACTTCCTGAGGAAATGCATGCCCACCAGCATAGGACAAGGGAGGAGTTGTGCGTAGATTAGCTAGGCCCAGGAGAGTAACAGCCTCGAGCATCCAATGGGAGCAGAGGAAAATTTTTAGCTGGGAAGGAGAGTGCTATAAAAAGCCAGCAGAATTACTTGTCATGAGAGGTGTGTGGGGGAAACTGGAGGAAGTCCAAGAGACTAGGTGCAGGACTTGGAGAAGACTTTTGGCATGTTTGGAGAGAACACATTAGCTGCTTGGATTCAGAGAGTGGCATCCATTTTTGTTCTATGGTTGGAGTGAATGAGAGTTTGATTGAAGATAATTTTGACAGGAAAGCAAGAGGAGGCTGAGAGTAGGAGAGAAATTAGAACAATCAGGTCAGGAGGAAGGGAGAGAAAGGATGTGAAGGGGAGAAGAGGTAAGACATAGGAGGGAAGTGAGAGGCAACTGAAGTCTAGGTAGCAGTGGGATTAGAAGGGAGGCAGATAATATCAGATCAGTAAGGGGCTGTAGAGTAGAGACACGAGGGACAAAGAGACCAGGAGTGTGGAGATAGAGAGAGGGAAGACAGGCGAGAGTGTGGAAAGGTTTGGGAGATGGCCATCTGAGGGATGCCAAGGCAATTGGCTACCCTTCTAGCATCCTTTGGACCAGCCTAAGTGAGTTAGAGAAGTCTTGCTTTATTTCCTTATGTATTTCGTTACATAGCGCTATGGACAGGCCCGCTGGCATGGGAGCGCTTAAACAGAAAAAGACATACACATTCAGTCATGAGTCAGAAAAGCAAAAAAGGTTAGGTAAATTCAGCAAACAGTGCAGTTTTTAGAACACGGTTAAAGCAATCAAAAGAAAAACATGCTCTCAGATCGGGTGGAAGTACATTTCAACATTTTGGCATAGCATAAGGAAAGGACCTCTGAGAAACCATAGTCAATCTATCTCTGTGCACAGAAAAAAACAAAGAGTTGTTAGATAAAAGTACTGTCACAGTGGGTTACCAGCACAGTCTGTCAGACAGATACGCTGGACCTGTGCTACATAAACACCTATGTGTAATAGAGAGTAGGCGAAAGGTAATTCTAGAGGCTACCCAAAGCCAATGTAAGGCTTTCCTGGCCTCAGAAATGTGATGCCTCCTGTGGCGGTCTGTACCACATTATTCTGCACTGTCTGCAGTTGGGCAATTTCCCCTTTACCACTGCCATACAAGAGACTTGAGCAATAATCTAGTTTGGCTCCCACTATATCCCTAGCAATATTGGCTCGATTAGCATGGCTCCAAAACGGTCTCAGCTGCGCTAGCAGTTTGAGATAATATGAAGACGATGAGACAAGACTGCTCACATGCACCATCATATTAAGCTCCTGATCCAGGATTACATCCAGTGTTTTAACCCTAGGAAGGGCATCAGTCATACAACCAGATAATTTAAATTCACAAAACACCAGACCAAGCTTTCCAAGTTGGTCTCCCGTACCTGTAATCATCAGCTCAGTGTTGGTCTCATTGAGGGCTAAATCACTTTCAGCCAGCCAGTTCTGGATGAGTGAGAAAAACGAATTATTGACTTCAGTGTCTCTGATGTAGTCACCAGTCAAAGGTATGAGGCACTGAATATCATCCGCTTAATTGTATAAAGCACCTCACTAGCGACAAGCAAATCAGAAAGTGGCAGGGTGAGGCTATTAAATAATGCAAGTGACAAGCAGGATCCCTTCGGGCCCCCGCAAGTCACCAGGAAATCATCAGCCATGAAGTCACCCGAGAACACCCTAGCTGAGCGATCTGACGGGAACGACTCGACCCAGCCAGCCGATACAAGCGGAAAACAGTCAGAAAGTAGCAGCCTAGATACCGGCAGCGAATGGTCAACTAGGTTGAACGCCGTTGACAGACCAAGGAGCATAAGAAGTGCAGTGTCACCACTCTCAGAAACCTGAAGCATATCCGCCTTACTTGTGTACTATGAGCGCTACGAAAACCAGACTGTCACTGGGCCAAGATTGTATTCCCTGACAGAAACTCCCGTATTTGTTTATAGGCCACATTATCCCGAATTTTCTGCAGAAATTGAGTGTTGGTAATAGGCATATAATTCAATGGGATATTCGGGTCAAGGGCCTCATCACGAGTTGGGCTTTAGACCTTAAATGCGGTGGTAACGGAATTACTACCGCATTTAAGGGCTGGCCCTATCACGAGTTGGGCACTAAATCGGCTGTTTTACTTCCAGCTTTTTTCTGGAGGTGAAAATATCTGTTTTCTACAGTATTACAGCCAGCTGTATTAGCCCGCATTATTAGCACCGAAAATTCTCCATTGGATCCAATGGACCCAATCAGGAATGGATTTACCGTTAAGGCCCAACCCATGATCCGGTGGTAATACCACCGGACCGGTCGGTCTTAGGGCTATTACAGTCGGCGGCATTACAGCCGGGAATACAACCCAACTCGTGATGAGGCCCCAAGGGTTGTTTTTTTTAAGTAAGGGGGATATCTGGGGCTGCTTAATGCATGATGGAACAGAGCCTTCCCTAAAGGAGGTATTAATACATTTTGCAATCAAAGAAATAGGTTGCGAGGCACAGTCCTTAAAAATCATAGCAGGGCAGGTATCTCCCTTACAGTAAGTGGGCTTAAACTATTGCAAGATGACTAAACCTTCAGAACCCATAACCATCTTAAACTCGAAAAAAAGGAGCATTAATCTCAGAGCTCAAAGAAGCAATATTTGGTTGCGACCCGTCACACACTGTGGTTTTGCTCTCAATGGCATCCTGGATTTTCTTAATTGTAACCACCATCACACCCTGGATGGAGGTGCACCATCCTTTGTCTTTGATGACAGACGAAGTAACTGGGCAGGGATCTTCAAGCTGCCTAAGAATTGTAAAAAGCTCTTTAGTATCAGAGCTGGCATTTGCAATCCTCTGATCTTATGTCCGTTGTTTAGCTAGAGTAAGTGCAGATTTATAAGCCTTGGCCGTGAGATTATATTTGTTTCTGTTTTCAACTATGTCACAAAGTATTTATGCTTAGCTACCTTTGATTCCTGAATCTCAGCTGAAAACCAAACTTTAGAGTTCTTGGTCCTAACAGACCAGGTTTTTACTGCATCTTACATTGATGGCATCGAGCACTAACTTCTCATAAACCTCAGCGAGATCTGATGCAAAAACAGGTATCCAACCTATTCAAAGTGGGTTTCAGATGGGGCGCTAATAATTCAGCAAAGAGGCCACGGGCATTTCTAGAAGTAATAGAAATCCTTTTAGACTTAAACCTCCTGCACTATGAGGCATGGAAAATATTTTTAAAAAGATCAAAGAATGATCGGACCATAAACAAGCGATCACTTCTAGGCTCCTGATGGAAACATTATGACTGCTGATCCAGTCAAGAGTTCTACCTTTTTGATGGGTCGCATCAGTAACATGATGAGCAAAGCCACCATTAGTTAATGCAGACTCAGCAGCTCTTGCCATAAGGACTGAACCATCAGAAAAACCCAGGTTAAAATCCCCTAAAATTACAGTTTTAGATAAGGTTTTAAGAGAGGGCATCAACATATCACATACTTGAGAACAGAAATCTGGCATTGTGGAGGGGGGGTCGATATAAAAGAATGAGAATGAGAGTAAAGGTGGTCAGATAGCCATTTAACCCAAAGAATATCGTAGCCCGATGGTCCTACAACCTTAACTTCATGTATAAGCAAAGAAGCCTCATATATGAAAGCCACTCCTCCACCCCGATCTGATAGACTATCAGCTATGAAAATGTTATAACCTGATGGAAAAGCAAGAGCAAGCTCATGGCTGGCTGCCTCATCCAGCCAGGTTTCTATCACAGCAAATAGATCAATATGCTTCTCAACAATGTAATCAGCAACTTCTGTTGATCAAAGAGCAAGTGTTTAACAGTACACACCTCAGCATTTTATTGGGAATCAAGCTATCACAAGATGAATCTTGGACATCCGCAGGGATACCCAAATTAGTATCAAGAGCACCTTCACAATTGACTCCTTCAATTCCTGAAGCAGAATTAGGCACAGTACCCAACACACCATCAGGCTTTGCAATATAATCATCTGCCATAAAACCCATGGACAGCTTCCCCGATTTCAAAAAGAGAGCCGTAAGGAGCCGCTATCCAGCATCAAATCAGATGTGAAATTTGCTGCTAGGAAGGGTGCAGAGTTACAGACATCCAAACATTAGGGTGTCAGTGAAGGAGCCTTTGCTACCATATCCAAATTGGCTGTAGCTGTAGGTTAGCGCAGTCAAAGCTTATCAAAGGAGGGCTCAAGAGCCTTAGCACTACAAAATCTCACCTACCTCCTAGTTTTAGGAGTAGAACCTGCGGCCTTCAAGTCTCCCTATCTTAGTGCTAGCCTAGACAGTACGAGACAGCTGGCTATAGAGAGAGAATCTGTACTGTCACCAAAACTGTTTGAGTAAGGAGCCAGAGTGTTACGCTCACCTGGTCTCTGCGGAGGCGCTGGGGCACGGTTACAGCCCTCCCAGGTGTGAGGTCACTCTGGTCCGACTTCGCCCTCTGCGCTTATGTGGTGACAGGTGGTAATAGGTGATGCTGCTCGGGACTGCTCCTGCGTGGGGAGTAGGGGGCGTGGGTATGCCAGCTTGTGCGCCTGATCCCCTTCCAGACCCCTTCTCCCAAACCGTGGTACATGTGGCAAGCGCTGTCCCTGGAAAGCTCACCTGTTGATTAGTTTAGGCAAGCACTCCATCCTGCTGCTTCTGGCAGGGACGCTTGTATGATCTGGACCGAGTTCCTTCACTGGTGCCTTGCACGTGGTAGTTCAGTCCTGCTGCAACTAAGCCACTATACTTCAGGTAAGTGTTCCCGTTTGCCTTTGTCTTTCCTCGTCTGTTTTTGTTGTATTGTAAAGTTTGTTGTCTTGTATTGCTGTCGTTCCACTTTTGATGTTTGCTCTTCTGCTTTCTTCCCTTGCAGGTGATGTTGCCGGCCCGGCAGAAGCTGCAGAGCTCAAGGCGGCAGCCAGAGGGAATGAGCAACAAAGCTGCAGCCGTACAGTAGCTGGTAAGTTGTTAACTAGGGGGCGCGTGGGGTTCAAATGCGGTGCGGCCCTAGGACGGGTGTTCTAACCTTGTCTTTCTTCTTCTTCACAGGGTCCGAGTTCGTAGATGCGGAGTGCTGCGGCATCGGGATCAAGATCACTGGATGTCAGGAGATGAGTCTGCAGATGAAGCGATGAAGCACCGGTTTCCTGGAGGGGAGTATGCAGGAGAATGCCTGGTTTCAAAGGTAAGTAAACTGGTCCAAGCGGCAGTGAGCATTACGTTGCACACGAGTGGACAGTAACGCGAACACCGGCCTTAAGGATGGAGTAGTTTATATAGCTGAGCTTCCGCAGCCACGCCTACCAGGTTCAGCCTGCCAGCTACACCCGATCAGTCAACACATGAAGACCAGGCCTAGGGAGCCACACCCGATGAGTCAGCACACAAGGACGTACTCTGGAATAAAGGCTTTCAGCTCCTGGAAAGTTCTTGTAAAATAAAAGCACTCCTGCACTGAAATAAAGTAAAGGCACTCCTGCACTGAAATAAAGTTTTCCTGCTCACATCTCTATATGAGCCCGGCGCCAAAGGCGCCAGGACTGAGTCCAGCCAGGGCCTCTGTGTTTATGGGTAGCAAAGGGACATAAGTGAGTCAAGTGACCCATTGCCCCCATCACTAGATGGTGTGGTTTTTGTGTTCTGGGGCCTGTGGCCATGACAGCTGAGCCAAGGCAGAGGGAGACCCCTTCAAGGACATGGGGAAGGATGACGGCACCACTCCTAGATCTGGACCCGCAATGGCAACTGTTTAGACATATTTGTATAATAATAGTGTATAACCTATTTCTTTCATCACATGATTTATTGAGAATCTCGTCACACCATAAATGCGCAAAAGTCGAGTCTAGCCCCCTGCTCATATGAAAAAGTTCCTTGGGCAATAAAAAACACAGGCATATCTATAGCTTTTAGCCATCACGAGAAAGATTACAAGCTCTTCAGGTGTACATTTTCTTACATCAGGCAGATTTGTGCAGAGCAGTGCACACAGTGATGAAACTCATAGGGATGAAGGTGTCCTGCATTTACCTCATCCTGTTTACACATCTTCACATACGCCCACTCCAAGAGTGACTCATGGGGCAGTGGTCAAAATCAACAGCAAACTGGGATGGTCTAATGGTCATTTCGCAAAAGGGGGTAAAGGCCCTATGGTGGTGGTCTCCTGCAAACACATTAAAGGGTGGCCCTTTCCTGAATCCTGTGCAAGTGACCATAGCAATAGACACAACCGTGCTACAGGGGATGTGGGGGGTTACTGCTACTCATAGCACAGTGCAGGTTAACAAGCATACCTCTACATAAATGTTACAGAATATTAGCTTTTAAGCAAGTACTTTGCAGTTTTCAAACACTCCACCACCACAAGAGTGTGCTCATAAAACACAGAAAAAATGGCAGTCATATTTTACATGAACAAAGCTGTACACTCAAACAAATCTATAGAACATGGGGACAACAAGACAAATGCCTAGCCTTTGCTTCTATATACTCAGAAAAGGGCCTCTAGCATCACTGTATGAATGAGTTGGTCATGTGAATTTATTCTTCCACCTCTCCCATCCCAATTCCCCTTCTCTGTAGAGTCGTTCACAAGCTACTCCAGGAGAAACTCAAGTTAATAGCCATTGTTTCGACTTGGGCAGGGCAAATGTGGGTCCACATCTTATACATGTCACTAACACCACCAATCAAATTGCACCCAGACTTTGCAGCCTAAATACTGAGGCCCTAGAATGTTCACTTAAATCTTCCTGAGCATTGCATGGAGATTCTTTTTGAGGCCAGAAAATCAAACACCAAAACTCTGCTACTTCAATAAATGGAAAAGGTTTGTGATCTGGTGAAAAGGGAAGCAAGTCAAAGCTATTGATTGGTCTCCAGCAGACATTGCTACCTATCTCCTAGTTAGATTATGGTTTAGTCTACAATTAATTCAGGGTCAACTTTCCTGCTCTAGCAGCACATATCGCTACTCAACAAAGGTGCCCTGGTGGAAGGTCCATGTGGTTAAAGCATGGTGTATCAAGTACCAGGCTGGAGTCTCATAGCATTGCATAGGCTCATGGATCACCATGCTGAGTTCATAGATAAGACTTTCCTTAAAGACCTTACTTATGAAGCACATTTTCTTTTTTGAAATATTTATTTATAAAATCATAACAAGCAATAAACAAAAGATGATTTACAATACAAATTCCATGAAATTAAATAAAACCACACAATGGAACAATATGAACCCACAGTAAGATAATTAGACAAATAAAATGAGCTAGATACATTATTCAACGAAAAGAAAAAGAAAGAAAGAAAAGAAAGTTTAAAAAACCCACATATATAGAATAATGATGCACCATCAAATATCCCACCCGGAGCTTAGTAGCAGGCACATTAAGAAATCACCCATAAAGATCATTAAAGGTTGACCACACTTCTTCATACATATCCGTGCAGTCCTTATTTTAGTATAACACTTGCTGAAATGTAGATAACACCACCAAGTCTTTTATCCACGCATCCACCTAAGGCTTTTTTCTGGTTTTCCACTTTTTCCACACCTTTAAAATGTTTTTGCGCATCCACCAGTGCTCTGACCAGCCACATTTGCAAACAATAAGCAGCCCCGTTACTACAAGCACTCAACCAAAATATTGGATGTTTCAGGCATCTTGAAACATTTGCACCTACAACCGGCTCCATGCGATCCAAAACATCCTTCCAAAACATCTCCACTCTAGTGCAATTCCACAACATGTGCAATGATGTTCCACCTGGTCTGCCACAACCCCAACCATTATCATCCTCCTGAAGTCCTAAAGAGAACATTTTATCCGAAGTCCAACATAACCTCCCCAAAATCTTCTGCCTCATTAAGTCGCAAATTTAGATCTAACTTCAGCATGACAGATTCTTTAATTGCTCCTTCCCATTCAATATCCGACAAAACACATACACATTCTGTAGACCACTTAAAATGCAAATGATTCCATCGAACAGAAACCTTTGCCTCAAGCGGCTTAAGTCGAAGACAAGGCAACACCATTCGCGGCGGGTTCACAAATATTTTGAAAAGCTAAGGCCTATCCACCAGTGGGGCATTCAGCATACCATTCCTATGAGTTACTAAAGCACGTAAAATTTACTCTGCAGTTCTTCAAACCCTAAAATCCGATCCCCATCCAAAAGGTCACCCAAACACAACACACCTTTTAATATCCAACTATTCCAAAATAACTTATTATTATTTCTCTGAAAGACTGGATTATACCATTGGAAAGCTTCTCTATGTAGCCACATGACTTCATCATTTTCTTTTAACCATTGAAATAAAGCCTCATGAGTTGTCTGTATTGTGGGTAGAAATATAGTTGGCCGCAGCCATTTAGACATTGTGTATATATTCTCAAGATGAAAGGGAGATGCAGCCCACATTTCCATGCTTAGCCAAATTGGCAGATGTTTCATATTTTGAGGAAAGTACAATGCAGATTTCTTAGGGATAAAACCTCTATATTTTCCTAAATCCAAATAACCAAATCCCACCATCGCAATCTCACATACCAGCATATAATTTGGCATTCTTTACATTTTTTTAAACCCCACAAAAAAAATCCTTAAACACTTCATCAAACATGCACAAGTACTTTTTATGGATCGGCAAAGGCAGAAATGGAACTATATATAAAACATTGGGAAGTATGGCCATTTTTAATCATGCCCCATATATTCAATTTAATATTCCTCCATTTGTCAACATCCTTCTGAATATTTAAGACCACTTTCTCAATGTTAACAGGAACAATTTTCTTCAGGTCTCGGCCAAGACTATTCCCTAAATACACAACATCCTCATTTGACCATTTATAATCCCAACCTTCAAAATCACCTCAACACCGCCCCTCAGGGAATGGAAAAATGTCACTTTTAACCCAGTTAATCTTATGACCAGACAGCAAACTAATTTAATTAAAACATCCCTCAATACTAGACAACAGACAAAAGTGTCGGATTGTGCAACCACCAAATCATCAGCATACGCCATCACTTTAAGGTCCACAGGTCCAAATCCCAATCCCTGAATATCCACATTTTGACGAATATATGAAATTAACTGTTCTAATGCAATGTTAAACAAAAAGGGCGATAATGGGCAACCCTGCCGCGTGCCCCTGTACAGATGAAATGACTTAGACATAGTACCATTGACCCAAATCCTAACTGAAGCTCCATTATGTAGAAAGTTCACCATGTTAATAAAGACTTTACCAAAGCCCATCTCAATTAGCATGAATTCCAAAAATGTCCAGTTGACTCTGTCAAATGCTTTTTCTGCATCTAAAAAAATGAATGCTGCATTTGAATCAAGATCAAATTTAGAACTCAACACATTGAGCAATGTTCCAATATTGTCGTAGCCAAACCGCTGGCCTACAAACCCAGATTGCCACATATGGATCACTTCACCAATGCAACCACTTAACCTGTTTGCATAAACATTTGCTAAAATCTCAATTTCGACATTAAGTAATAAGATTGGACAATAATTCTCGCATTTAGAATGGTCCCTTGCCAGGTTTTGTTAGTAATGTAATTAATGCTTCTTTCCTAATCAAATACAATTCCCCATTTGCTAGCAAAGCGTTGTATAGAGTTCATAAAATCGGAGCGAGCAAAACAGAATGAACGATAAAATTCCATAGTTAGGCCATTTAAACCCAGAGACTTATTAATGATGAGATTATTAAGGCTGAGATTCTTTTGGCTATTTGCAGTTGATTAATAGCCAAAAAAATCTCAGCCCCAAAAACTTATTAATGAAGTACTTTTTCTAATAGCCATTAAGTCTATTATAAGAGTGAGTAAACCTGAACCCTTTCAGTAGATTAACCTTTTGTCGCAATACACAAAAAATATAGTGCTATTCAAAACACACCCATGGTTTTCACCCAATTTTATTTCCAAATTTCATGTCAATCAACCTGAGTTCCTAGCTTTAACACCGTCATACTCGAGGTGAGAGAGCACTACAAACACTTGACATGCGAAGGGGACTCAGGTATGATCTGGACTGTACAAAGTCACTAAATCTACCATTGCACAGTGGATTGTACACTGCATTCAAGATTGCTATAAACTATCACACAAACCCGTTATTCACGCCTAAAGATCATTCCATAAGGGTACTGGGGCTTTCATTACCAACATGCCTTTGAATACCATTTTCAAAGCTGAATCTTGGAGATCAGTGCACATTTTCATTCCCACTTTTTGTTAGATACATAAGCACAGGCAGAGTCAGAGGCAGGCCAGGCTATACTGAAACATATATTTGCTACTGTTCCTCCTGCTCACCCACCCCCATCTTCATGTACTGCCCTCTAGTCTATGTAAATCACATACGTCTTACTAGATTCACAAGCCTCACAAGGCAGATGTTTTCTGCCCATTTAAAGTAATTATGTGGCTTGTTTCTGTTTAGAGTCATAATTATCCACCCTTACTCCTCATATGAGGGCTGTTGAACAGACACAAATTGCTTCCTTGGCTTATGCTACTCATGTCATGTATGAAAAACAATCTGCAGATGTTGACACATGGAGCATCATGCATATTTGTACACATATATTAGGGATAGTGTGACAGGAATGATCATGTTGACTTCCTTTTACTCCAGAAGTAAATACCTTTTAATACTCCATACCAACCACTGGATGGCAGGCTATGCAAAGCATGTCAATATAAACATGCAGAAAAACTATTACTCAGTCAGCAATGTCTGCGATGTTAACATAGTTACTTACAATTACTCAACATTTTAATCTTATTGTGACTGAATGACAATGTGTTAAGGGTGTGCCAGCCCAAGCTTTTTTGATTTTTAGTATAGAAAATGATGTTGACGATTCTGTTTCTGAAATGAAGGTCTGCTAATCAGACCCTCTTTTTATAAAAGCTTCATGACACAATTATAGTGCACTCGTGCCTTTGCTGAGCTATTCTACTGACACCCTCAGCTCCAGCCCTTTGATTGCACAGGGTAGGTTGAGATTTCACACGAGCATTCCTGACAGCTACAGGAACAGAATGTAATCTTCATCTCCGATTCAGAGCATAATAATTGTGTATCTTAGCCAGCATGGTGGCATGTTAATCTTTTCATAGAAATCATATCTACTTATGGAATGGTAGCTATTAATAATAATAATAATTCTTTAATGTGATATAGCATGAAAATAAATTCAAACCTTACACAATACAAATTACATACATTGATATTAGCTCATAGAAGAAAAAGATCAGCATATATAATATACAGAAGGAAAAATATAATAAAACAAATGTACTTAAGGTATTTACAGACTAAAAAAGATCAGGAAAAATCATCATGTAAAAGAAAGAAATTATGTATGAGTTATTGTCTTTTCCCACACATCCGTACAATCGTAGCCATATAGAGCAAAAGTAGACAACTATACAGGAAACACCTTGCATCAAAATCAGTTATAAATACAATTGATGTAGCACCTCTTCCTAGCCTGAGAGACAAGAGCATTCTTTACCCCACCATATTGAGGTATTTCAAATCTGGGAGCCCAGACCTATTTTAATCTGTTGCCAGACATTATACAATGCGATGAACAAGTGCATGTTGCAGGAGTTAGTGCAATAAAGCCAGAATGAAGTTTCGCATATGGTTACAGGATCATGTACAAATTCACCAAGATAATCAAAGATAGTGTGAGTTAGTGTCTGACATTCCGTTAAAAGATGTTTGGCTGTCTCTAAGCATTCTGGGGATTTACATAAGCGACAAACTCGCTCTTTAACAGGGATCCTTTCCCTTACTACTACATTATGCAAAGTGGGCAATTGTTCCAAACGGAACAAGATAATAAAACGTCTAAGCCTTTTGGTGGGGAAGAGATACAGGTATGCTTGAGGTTTCATAAAATCGTATAGTCTGTATTTTACAAAATGATAGGTCTTTAAACTACTCAAAAGTAGCTATTAAGGTCACACAATATTACAGCCACAGCAATTTGATATCATACAGGGGTCTGCTCTGTGAGCAGGGCTTAGCTATGACAGGGTAATGTGCGTTAGCCATCTGGTCTGGCTGTCCGCAACTAACCTGTGGGACAATGGCCAAGAAGCTATCTTCTTTAATCCCCCAGAGGAAGGCCAACGTCAGCACTAACATAAAGCCACACACACACACCAGGGAGCAGCACACTGGATTCACTTTGAGTTCGGGAGGCATGGAAAAGAGGTGGAGATAGAGCAGCAAAAGGAGAGAAGGATACAGAGAGGGATGTCACCATCTTGGTTATTACTAGGGCAAGCTACAATATCCTGCCCCCTTCAGGTCCCACCATTTCTTGCAGGACAAGGCACTCTGGGTATGCTGTTTAAAGGCAAAGGGCATATGTTGAAACAGCAGGGATTGGACTGCTTATATAGCAGGCTTGCTTTGGGCCAATCGATTGTGACATTCTGCCTTTATAAGGAGGAAGAACCCCTCCTTCTTTGGTTCATATTTTAACTCTCAAGAAAATGAGTATTCACTGGACCTCTCTTGAAAACAGCCTATTCCAATGTCCTCTGTCAGAGAGGGGAAGACAGAAGACATTGAGGGCAGAAGTAAGCACTGTTCCTTAACCATCGGCTAGCTGCTGCACTGAAACCAGGATCCTGCACTTGAGGCAAAGCATCCTCTGCAGGTGCCAGCCAGATTACTGAAGTGGAATTGCAGAACTTGACCTGGTGACCCTGGATTGGGACTCCAAGCAACCCAGTAGCAGCATGGACCCAGTTTCATCCCCTTGACAGAACTGCAAGCCGGCTTGAGCACACCAATTGAAACATTCAGAGCCTTTACAGGTGCCTGTGGTGATGATTTTGGTATGCTACAAACAACTTGCTGCACTTTGAGCTATCCAGAAACCGGATCAACCCATTGCCACAGACCCACATCGGTCAACCCAGACACTGGCTCGACTCATTGGCGGTATCTGATTCAACCTGCTGTAAGCCATTAACTCGTCTGTCTCCAATGCTGACTTGACCCAGCAGAAGCATCAACTCACCACTGACTTGATCACCACCCGGAACCATTGGAAGCCATTGACTCGACCATCATGAATGCTGACTCGTCCCAAAGGGAGACTGCACATCAAACCGACTCAATGCTGGCAAGCCACTCGGAGTGCACGACTCCAAATGTCTCGACATTAGCTGGACCACAGCTAAAGCACCTAGGAGCCCTACTTGATGCTGTCGAGCACCAAAAGACAAGAACTAAGATATTTGAAAGATGCCCTGTTCCACGTGTCCATTTTAAGGGCCATTAGTAACTTTTAAACCCCACTTTACCTCTCCAAGACACATTCTTGAACAATTGACATTGTTGCTAAATCTCTTGCCTGAACACCCCTGCTTATCGACTCAGAGTGCCCTTTCACCTGAAAGTTCTGCATTCTCTACCTTTCTTTTACAGGGGTGTTCTTAATTTATTGGTTTGGATTGTTTTATTAAAGTTTCTATTGTTCTAGAGTCTTGATTGGACATTCTTTTACTTAGGATCCATTGTTGGCTTTTCTACGGTTATTAGTTCACTCGCCTTCAGAAGATAAAGCCTGCCCTTGGCATGCGTTACCAAAATAGAGGAAGGAGTGATACTAAGTTACTAGGGGAATCCAGACATGGACCCCTTGCTCACTATTTTAGAGAGGCACAGCTCCACCCTACTGATGAGGTCCAACCAGACCGAAACAAGTGACTGGGGTTGCTGTTGGTACTCCTGTTCAGAGGAGAATTGCCTGGGCAGGACAAAGACTGATATGTTTTGGATATTTCTCCTCTGTGGAAGATAGTGAGCTAAATAATCTGGGTAAGGCTCTCGTAACCGGGACTAATGTCCGACAGAGGGACTCCCAAGACCCCCCCTTATTTTTTTCATACTTTCATACTGTCAGGCTGTACCATTTTCTCCTTTATGATTGGAATCACTGTTAGTTTATTACTGGTGGCGGGTTGAATAGGGGGTTTTGCCACTATTCACTACTAGCCAACCCTGCAGAGGAGTAATCATTTTGTCACACATTACCATAGATTTGTAACATCCCTCAGTTGTGCAACTCCCAATGAAGAGCAAGTTGCCTGAGTACACAAAAGTGACATGAGTCCCTCTTTTCTGCATGGAAGCAAGAGTGACAGTTCCATTTTGCATTGCAAACCTGGTAGCACTGAAGGGCTGTGGGATCAGTACTTTAACATTAAATCTACTGTGGGAGTACTCTACATGGGTTCATTTAGGGCTCCTCCTGGTCATTTAAGGAGGCGTTTTCTACTCAAGAACGGTACTTCATACAGACTACAATTCTTATATTAATCTTTGAACTGATTTCCTTTCTGATTTCACTAACTGTCATGTGCTGTATGCCTACCTTTTTACTACACAGACCAGGAACAACCTTTCTAGGCATAAATGGGAGTGCAGTAATCTTTTTCATTGTACTTGGAAATGACGTGTGAAAATGTACTAAAGAAAACTAAACAAAGATAGGCCAAATGGGCATAATTCCATTTGATCCAGGAAACTAGAACTATGATGATTGGCCTGTCTGCCCCAAAGCAGTCTAATGAGTCACTCCCTTGTTTTTCTTGGGGAATATCATCTTCCTTCTCCTTTGCAGTCCATTGAGGAGCTGGAAAAAGAGATGCTGAATGGCCAAAAGCTTCAAGGTCCACAAGCATCGGCTGAAGTTTACAAGATTCTGAAACAGAAAAACCTGTCTGAAAAGTAAGTTATATTGTGTTTTAGAACCCTTGGATGATCTGACTGCATTGCATGAATTGGCTTTATTAACATATAGTTGTCATTTGATTACTCATTTTAATTGAGTGGTGATATGTGCACCATGATGGTTATCACAACTTTACTACGTAAATTAGGTTAACAAATTAACAGTACCGTTCAGAAAAGGAAGGATTATTTTTGTCATATTGTGTGTTGAGGTCAACCTTTATTTCCACCATGGCAAAGGAACCTTACGGTTTGCTTCCATTTGGCTCCCTCACACCTTGCAAGACAACAATCACTCAAACTGAGCTGTGGGCCCTCTGCCTGCTAATCACTGCTCTTCTGGCCTGTGGTGTTCCTATCTTTCCCTGTCATTTTCCTCGGCCTGCTAATCACTGCTCTTCTGGCCTGTGGTGTTCCTATCTTTCCCTGTCATTTCCCTCGGCCTGCTAATCACTGCTCTTCTGGCCTGTGGTGTTCCTATCTTTTCCTGTCATTTCCCTCTGCCTGCTAATCACTGCTCTTCTGGCCTGTGGTGTTACTATCTTTCCCTGTCATTTCCCTCTGCCTGCTAAACACTGCTCTTCTGGCCTGTGGTGTTCCTATCTTTCCCTGTCATTTCCCTCTGCCTGCTAATCACTGCTCTTCTGGCCTGTGGTGTTCCTATCTTTCCCTGTCATTTCCCTCAGCCTGCTAATCACTGCTCTTCTGGCCTGTGGTGTTCCTATCTTTCCCTGTCATTTCCCTCTGCCTGCTAATCACTGCTCTTCTGGCCTGTGGTGTTCCTATCTTTCCCTGTCATTTCCCTCTGCCTGCTAATCACTGCTCTTCTGGCCTGTTGTGTTATACCTTTCCCTGTCATTTCACTCGGCCTGCTAATCACTGCTCTTCTGGCCTGTGGTGTTACTATCTTTCCCTGTCATTTCCCTCGGCCTGCTAATCACTGCTCTTCTGGCCTGTGGTGTTATACCTTTCCCTGTCATTTTTCTCTGCATGCACGTATCTATGCACTCATCACTTGCTTGTCCTACTTGCGCCGCCAAGTTAGCAATGTCCCTGTCTCCTCTTTGCACTTAGACTGATTTGAAAGTGTACTAAGACCTGTGAATTATAAGCTCATTATAACCCCTGCATTGTCTTTTCCACTCTTCCCTCTTGGGGTGCCACTAAGTAAGTGTTTTCGAGTTGGCACTGAAGAAATCAACAATAATTCAATAAAACATGACCGTTATCCCCAGTGACAAACTTCTTGCATGCCAGATGACATGTTGCTTTCTTTGGTTACAAAATCAACTTGTGTGTAGAGGTGGAAATATGCAGCATTAACTTGCTATTGGAAAAAGGAACAGTAATGTTCTTTCTGGTGGACAAGTAAACTTAAAGTCATGGATAAAGTTGCAACTGCTCAATTGCAAGCTTATGTAGAGACCAATGAAATTCTACATCACCAACAATCGGGCTTCCGTGCTGCACACAGCACTGAAACTGCGATGCTGGACCTACAGACAAAAATGCTAAGTATCATCGACTTGGGCAACACTGGTCTGACGATTCTTCTAGACCTTTGTGCTGCGTTTGATTTACTAGATCACCAACCACTACAGGAAGCTCTGGAGAAAATCGCCAACCGCTCTAGTGAAACCATAGGCTGGCTATCGTCATTCTTAGCAGACCGAATTGCCAGAGTCCACTGGGGCGACATATTTTCTAGCGAATCTAACATCTTTTGTGGCATCCCCCAGGGAGCCAGTCTCTCGCCACTTCTTTTATTATGTTATGTTACTTTGCATTTATATAGCGCCTTATGTACCATTGGTATGATCTCAAGGCGCTGGTAGGTTGAACACCCTCGGGAACCGGAGTTCAAGTCTGTAGAGAGAGAAGAGAGTCATAAGGTGTGTGTGAGCACCGGATATGTGTGCAGCAGGTGTTGCATTCCTGTGATAGCTGCTTCTTAGCGGTAGGTGTGGTGGTTGGGAGATCAAGAGTATGTGTTCGTTCTGGCAGGTTGTTATCCAAACCGATTCTGGATGTGTTAGGCCTGAGGAAAACGCTTGGCTGGGGGGTGTGAAACCAGCTGTGTTTAGTTAGGATGATGGGGAGTATGAGGCAGGTGATGGTATGAGAACAGCTATACCGAATGGTGTCATAGTATTGCTGTGTTCTAGTTGAGTGGTGGTGTAAAGAAGAGAGTAAGCATGGAGATGTGATATGGTGGTTTACCTTAGGTGCTTGAGATCGAGCACTCCAATAGTTCCATGCACTCCAACCGTTCTATGCATTCCGACGGTTTCAAGCACTTCAAACCGTTCCATGCACTCCAGACCGCTCCATGCACTCTGTTTTATGCACTTCGATCGTTCACGCACTCTAATCATTGTTTTGTACAGTGTCAATTCCGTGCTCTCTTATCTGTTCTGTGCATTCCATCCGTTGCATGAACTCGCTCAGTTCTATGCACACTATCAGTGCGATCAGTTCTATGTATAACTTCTGAACAATGCACTTTGTCCGATCTATGCATGTTATCCCTTCATCATTCGGTCTTTACACTTCATTCGTTCTACCCACGTTATCCGTTCTCCATGCATCATCCATCCACATACTTTCCCCGTTCCATACATCCCGTTTCATCCATTCCATCCGCATACGTCATCCGTTCATCCACATACATTATTCGTTCATCCACATACATTATCCGTTCCATCAACTTCACCCATTTCATCTACACACTTCATCCGTTCCACCCACTTCACACATTCCATCCACTTCCCCGGTTACACCCACTTCACTGGTTCCAACCACATCACCCGTTCCAACCACATACATCCTCTTTTCATCCACCTACTTCATCCGTTCTATCCACTTCACCCGTTTCGTCCACACACTTTTCGTTTCATCCACTTCCCCGTTCCACCCACTTTACCCGATCCATCCACTCCACTCGTTCCACCCAGTCCATCCGTTCCACCCACTTCACCCGTTCCACCCACATACTTCACCCGTTCCAACCCCATAATTTTTCCGTTCCATCCACATTCTTCACCAGTTCAATCCGCATGTTTCACCCGTTCCAGCCACATACTTCACCCGTTCCATCCACATATTTCACCCGTTCCTTCCACAATTTTCAACCTATATATACGCCTCCTGTGTGAGGTTTTAGATACCATCAATGCCTTTTTCACGAACTATGCTGACGACACTCAGCTGGTAGTGGAACTGAGCGGAGACCACGTAAAAGACAACAAAATGGTCATCATCGAACAATGGATGGATCAAAGCTGGATGTGTTTGAACAGAAAAAAAAACGAGCTGATGGTTTTCGGGTCCAAACAAGCCAGGGCTAAACTATCATCCAGCTATGATGCCTTCATGATAAAAGAGTCCCACATCCAAGTAATGACTACCGTAAAAACCCTGGGCATGACGCTAGAAGCCTCCCTGTGCTCAGATACTCAAACCTACGTCAACAAAAATTGCTCATAGTACCTAAAACTACTAAAAGCCATCAGATATCTTATGAGTGAACATAACTGTGCTACCATTGTCAGAGCGACCATGTTATCTAGATTGGACTATGGTAATGCCCTACTACTGGGGGCCAGTAAACAATGCCTGACAAAACTCCAGCATATTCAGAACCACGCTGTCCGGATAATTAAGCAGAAAGTAAAAAGTGACCATATCATTGAGGCACGAAAGGAATTGCACTGGCTCAGGGTCGAAGATCGTGTAATCTTTAAATCTATGACAATCACGCACAAGTGCCTATATGGTAAAGCCCTGGCGTACCTGAAGTCCAAGATCATGGGCTACACCCCAACCCGTACCCTTAGATCCGAGACGCAAGGACTTGTTACAACAAACCCTTCATAGGAATACAAATGGATTAGCTAAGCCTTCCCCAATCGATCAGCTCAGCAATGGAATAAACTGCCATTGAGCTTGAGATCCGAATCAAACCTCCTCAGATTCCGAAAGCAATTAAAAACCTTCCTATTCAAGTGAACTAGACATCCCTGAGTAGTACTTGTCCTTCTCGGTGTCTTGGCATCCCAAGTGTCTTGTGTTCGGTCCATTACTTAATCAACTGTTATGTGTAAGTTAACGTCCCTATGTGGTGCCCTGATGCCTCCGGGCTTTCGGCGCCTTACAAACAAATAAATAAAAAATAAATAAATAATAAAAAGAAAACTTTTACTGTGGTTAATAAGGGGTTAAGGTGTCCAAAAGTAGCAACTGCTTTCAGAGGCATTGCGGTCATTAGGGTATAAGCCACCATTAATCTGGTAGAGCCAGGTCCACAGTCGGACGGTAGCGATGGCAACACAATACTTCAAGGCGTTAAAAGGAAGGAAAAAAGTAGACTTTAACCATAGAAAGCGAAGGTTAAACACCACGCACCACTGAGCCACTGAACAGCGGAACAGCACTCACTGGTGCACTCTCCCGATGCACGCGCGTTCCCGTTTTTATGTGGAAGCTGGGAGAAGTGGGCGTGGCTTCACAAGCTATAAAAGGAAAGGCAATTATGTGGCAAGAGCTTTGTAAAACTCCAACGTTCAATTTGTAGGGAATGTGCGTACCAAGTCCGTGAATCCTCCAGTGAGATAGTTCGCTGTATGGAAGCGAGTACAAGGATAACAGCCTCAAGGATATCATTGAGCAGCAAACCAACACGGGGAGGACAAAGCACTTGCGGAACAGCACTCGCCAGTGCACTCTCCCGATGCGCGCACAATAAATCAATTTAGATAGGTAAGTACAAAAATACTATATTTATTATAAGCCCAAAACACACACTAGAAAATGAATTAAGCAGGTGATAATATTACACAACACTCAACTATAAATATGTATACAGTCATCTTTAGGTTCTTAGGAATGCATTCAATAACTTATTCAACAAAAAGAAGGGTAACTAGTGATGCAGTAGAATAGAACCAAGTCGCAAGAAATATACATAGTGATTTATTGCTATGCCTCTCTGAAGACCCAAATACTGCCCCTCCCTCACAGGTGACCCATAATCCGGATGTGTGGTCAAATTAGAGGGAACTTGAAGAGTCTGAGGCTGAAGATGTTTTCTTGGGCGTTCCTCTGTCCATGGAGGATCAGAAGGAGCCCCTTTTCTACAGAGGCTGTTGCTGTTGTGGGACTTCTTTGCCTTTCGGTGAAAAGAAGTAGGGTCTACATCTCCCCCTTCCCAAAGCATTAGAGGGAGTTGATAAATAGAGACCAAACGATCTAGTAGCCTGTCTGGATTCTTTACATTTCTGCAGGTGTTATCAGCCTTCGTCCCAAAACGAACTTTTATTCTATTTGTAAAATAGTAAATGATTGCCCGCTAAAGCTTTTTGTACATACATAAATAATAAGGCATACAAAACAAAAAACATAAGCTAAAACCATACAGTATTCATAATCAGTTCACTATGCATCCACAATTTACAAAGTAAAGCCACATCATTTCCCTCATAAAATTTGGCCCACACTAATATATCCTTATTAAGATCACCACCAAAGGATAAAAAAGCGGGACTGCGTAATACCTCAAGACCATCACATCCTAGTATTAGATGTTTGACAGTTTCAACCACCAAATCTCCACATAGTCTGCATAGACAGTTACCTCTTCGTCTCAAATAACTCAGAGCCATCAAATGGCATGTCAAGCAGTTTTGATTGCAAGCCCTTTGTAAAATTAGCTGATACCATTTATGAGTGTCTATGGACAACAATAGCTGTGACCATAGACCTCTCAACACAATCCGCTCAGTGCTTTTGTGAAATATATTTGTCCACAATTGCAGCAAACACTGGTTTTAACATATCAACCAAAGCCCCACTGAATGGTGACATTACTGCTTGGATTCCCAGCCAGGGCAGGATGCTTGCTTCGGTAGAGCAGCCTTCCAGAGCTCTCCGGTATAGGTGGTGTTCTTGCTCTCCTCTGGTACCTTTGGTTTCAAACGATCTGTAGTTCCATGGGAATATGTCCTCAGATGAAGACACCAAGTTAATGGTGTCTGTGGCTCTAGCCACCACAGTCCTGTAGATGGCAAACATTTGACCCAGAACTGACATAGGGTCAAGGCCTGTCTCTGGGGATGTGTTTAAGCCACTTGCTTCTTGCAAGTCCTGTTGCAATTGTAAAAGTGAATCAAACATTTGGTAGTGAGAGAGTGGCTGCTCCCGTAAAAATCATAATCAGATTAATAAAATGAATATTTATTTGATGAAATGAACCCAGTTAGATCAGTAAAGAAACCATCACGGAGACAACACTTTGTACCTAGTAATAGCAGTGTGTGGTTCGGAATAGGATAGCCTTTTTAATTATGTTAATCAGGGATGACACATTTGATACTAGATAAGGCAAACTGATAACAAACAAGGAGTGGATAAGATAGTCTGTAGATATTCACAATCAACCATAACTGGAGGAGCCATAGCTCAAAGGGAATTCTGACTAAGATCAAGATACTGGGTGCATGAAATTAGAAAGAAGGAATATTTCAAACTACTCGCTAAATGTGCTGTCTTTCTGTAACTTCTTTAAAGAATAGAAAGTGTAAGAGGTGGGAGCGTGGCTGAATGGTGAGCTATGAAGACTTGGCTCCAATGAGCTTCCAGGACATGGGATCTTTGGGGCCTACTTTCCATGGCCACACAAAATTGTAGGGACTCCCTTTGACATACAAAGAATCCCATTCAAAGGAAACACCCTGAACATGGCGAGCGCCGATTTCAACTGCTCATTTAGGAGTAATGAGCTTCTGTAGTTTTGCAGCTAATGGCTTCTCAAGCTATCTCTGCCCAAATGAGTGCTGCCTGTGCAAGCACGGGAGCTCTAGCTCAGAGCTGTGGAACGAGCAAGGCTAGAGAGAAGCAAAGCGGAGTGGGCTGCGGTGCTGAAAAACTGAGCTATACTTCCCACCCCCAACAATATAAGCAGACCTCAGAGCAGCATCACTGACGAAGAAACGGATCAAGTTACTAACCTGTAACTTCTATTTTACAGCATGGGTCTTACATGCATTCTCATGGTCATTTGACAGGGAACAATATTCGCTGTCGTCAGACTGGGAATCCTCAGTAATATTAAAGCAGTTTCGCTAAAAACTACTTGTCACTTCTATAGCATATTGCTGTCAATTTAGGTCATACTGTCCCAGCAAATGACATTCGTCGTACTAAACTCCCCCCCTGGTGGCCATCTTCAGATTTGGTCATGAACGTAAAGTGGCAGTAAGAAACAAGAAGAGCCATAGCGGGGAAGGATGGGGGGGGAGGTTTGCATGTGAATCCATGTAAGACCCATGCTGGAGAAGAACAAGTTCCTCTCTTACCTGGTAACGTTCTTTCGATGGGATGGTCCGACGACGTATTCCATATCTATGACAGTAATCACCACAGCTGTGCCGCTTTGGAAAATGTTTGGCGTCTGCATCCTACGACGATGATGTCGATACGCCGCCCTCGAGGACATCGTCCAACGGCCGACATCACTGGATGTTATAAGTAGGACGCACGACGCCCGTAGCCTCAGTTGTAGTTTTTTTCCAGGATGTGTACCACCAGTCTTCTGCCAGTCTGACACACAAAGTCTTGCAGAAACGTAAGCTGCAATCGCATAAGAAATTCTATAGCGGGGGAAGGTAGGGAGGGAGCGATATGGAATATGTCGTCGGACCATCCCATCAAAAGAACGTTACCAGGTAAGAGAGTAACTTGTTCTTCGAGGGGATTGGGTCCTCCGACGTATTCCATATCTATGACAGACTCCCAAAGCAGTACCAATGCAAGGAGGTGGGAAAAAGAATTTAGAAAACAGAAATTTAGCATGCCCAATCAAATTGCGGAGTAAAGGACCGCCTTGCCAAAGGCCAGATACTGCCCCCGGATGGAATCGAGGGAATAGTGACATACAAAAGTATGTACCGAAGCCCAGGTGGCTGCATCACAGATGTTGCGAATAGGAACACCCCTCTGCAGGGCAGTAGAGGCAGCCATACCCCTGGTAGAATGGGCCCGTAAACCGACCGGTGGGCCTTACCCTCCAAGCGGTAACACTCAGAGATAGCCTAAATAATCCAGCGAGACAAAGTCTGTTTCGTCACAGCCTGTCCCAAACGCTTTCCAGCGTAACCAATAAAGAGCTGATCGTCCACTCTGACCCGGGACATGCGTGAAATATAAAAGCTTAACGCTCTCCTAGGATCAAGCCTATGGAGCCTCTTCTCTTCCTTACCAGGATGTGGAGGAGGATAAAATGCCGGAAGAACAACCTTCTGGCCTAAATGAAATTCCGACACCACCTTCGGAAGAAAAGAAGGACGAACTCTAAGGACAACCCTGTCCTCATGAAATATAAAAGCTTAACGCTCTCCTAGGATCAAGCCTATGGAGCCTCTTCTCTTCCTTACCAGGATGTGGAGGAGGATAAAATGCCGGAAGAACAACCTTCTGGCCTAAATGAAATTCCGACACCACCTTCGGAAGAAAAGAAGGACGAACTCTAAGGACAACCCTGTCCTCATGAAACCCAGTGAAGGGTGGCTTAACTGAAAGTGCCTGTAACTAAAAATACAGTTTTCAGAGTTAACAGTCTCAAAGGGCATGAATGCAAAGGCTCAAATGGAGCACCCATCAGAAACTTGAGAACAAGGTTCAAATCCCAACCGGGCACCTGGAAAGGTGACGGAGGGAACACATTAGTGAGCCCTTTCAGAAACTGAGAAATTAAAGGAATTTTAAAATAGGAACACTCTTCAGACGAGCGCTTAAATATGGACAGCGCCGCCAGGTAACCTTTAATGGTACCCACTTGAAGGTCCCTGTGGGCCAAAGAAAGCAAAAAAGACAGAACCATGGGAATTTCACATGCAAAAGGATCCACATTCTTAACCCTGCACCAGTCGCTGAACTTTCTCCAACGGCAACGGTACAGGGACTTTGTTGCGGGCCTTCTGGCCGAAAGCAACACCTCCATCACATCTTCAGGGAGGTCCCAATCCTTATACCTCAACCTTTCAGAAACCAAGCGTGAAGGTTGAAGGACCTGACCTCTGGATGGAGAACCTGACGCCCCCTCCCATGAGAGCAGATCATCTCGGTAGGAAGACTATGTGGAGGGCAGATGGACAAGTCGAGAAGGTCCGGGTACCACGTCCTCCGGGCCCACGCCGGAGCAATGAGGATCATCCGGGAACCAAACCTCCACAGTACTTGCGGGATGGCGGGGACTGGAAGAAACGCGTACAGCAGTGGGAATGACCACTCCACCACGAACGCGTCTCCAAAGGCTCCGTTTGGAGGAGCTTCCCGCGAGCAGAACCTCTCGCACTTCCGGTTGACACTGGAGGCGAAGAGATCCACTTGAGGGGTCCCCCAAAGGGCGAACATCCCCAGGAGGATCTCCTGAGACAACTCCCACTCGTGAGAGATCGCGCTCTGCCTGCTCAGAGTGTCCGCCGTCTCGTTTTCGTCTCCTTCCAGATGAACTGCCGAGATCGAAACTTCCTGCTGGATTGCCCAGAACCAGAGCTGCATCGCCTCCCTGCACAGAGGAAGTGACCCTGCCCCCCCTTTTTGTTGAGGTAGTGCATGGCCACTGTGTTGTCCGTCAGGATCAGAACATTCTTTCCTCGCACAGTCGGCAGAAAAGCCTTCAGGGCTAGCCTGACGGCCCTCAGCTCCAACAGATTGATATGGAGTCTGGACTCCGACGGAGACCAACGACCGCTGACTGTCAAATCGTTGGCATGAGCTCCCCATCCTGTGAGGGATGCATCCGTCACAATCGTCACCTCCGGCCAGGGCAGCCAAAATGGAGCCCCCCTCATCAGATTGCCTTCGTCGGCCCACCAAAGAAGGTCCTGGGCGACCGAAGACGGCACCTGAACAGGATCCGACCTCCTGCTGGAGGACTGAGACCTCTGGAGCTTGAGTGCCCATTGCAAAGATCTCATCCGCAACTTGGCCTCTGGCACCAGAAGAATGCTGCCATGAGGCTGAGCACTCTCAAGAACTCAAACGCTGAGAGAGTCTGGGCAAGTTGAAACTTGTGCACCATCTGCTGAATGTGATGAGCCCTCACCTGGGGAGGAAAACACTGCCCCAGGGACATGTCGATCACTGCTCCGATGTACTGGAGCCTCTGAGTTGGTGTCAAATGGGACTTCTTTAAGTTGAGGGAGAAGCCCAGCTTGTGGAGGGAGTGGCAGGTGACTGACAGATGATCCAGGACTTGCTCGGAAGAGCGCGCCCTGATCAACCAATCGTCCAGGTAGGGGTAGACGTAAATCCCCCTTTCCTGAGGTGCGCTGCCACCACTACCATGAGCTTGGTGAAAACCCTCGGGGCGGAGGTCAATCCGAACGGCAGGACCAGAAACTGAAAGTGCGAGTCGCCAACCGCAAACGTCAGGTACTTCTTGTGCTTTGGATGGATCGGCACATGAAAATAAGCATCCTTGAGGTCGAGAGACATCAACCAGTCCTGAAGTTGAAGGGCCTGGAGGACTTGAGAAAGAGTAACCATCTTGAACTTGTCCTTCCTGAGGAGTTTGTTCAAACCGTGCAAGTCCATGATGGGTCTCAATCCCCCGTCTTTCTTGGAAATCAAAAAATAAGGGGAATACCATCCCTTGTTCCTCTCCGCTACAGGCACCAGTTCTATGGTGCCTTTCTCCAGCAGGGACTGAATTTCCTGCGCAAGGAGCGGATCCGGAATCTTCAAAGAGAGATTCCCCGGTGGATTGTCTTGAGGCCTCTGCCGGAAAGGAAGACAGTAGCCGTGGATTATGATCTCCAGAACCCACACATCTGAAGTAATGGCGCGCCACTCTGCAAGATGCTGTGCCAGCCTTCCCCCAACCGGCGAACCACGGGACATGGCCTCATAACTGAGCTGAAGCGTCTGCAGCATTGCCTGAGGGCAAAGAGGCAACAGCCCAAGCGGCCTTGGCACCTCGAGTACCTTGTTTTCCACCTCTGGCACTCCTACGGTGGCCCCTTTGACTGGCAGCTCCTCTCGCTTTACCAAAGGATGAGTAATAACGAAAGGAACATCCCTCCATTGCTGGCCCATAGGACGAAAAGGCAGAGGTTGCCGAACTGAAGCGCCCAACGACTTTGCTGCAGCTTTTTGAGGTCTGCAACCTCTCAAGGCTCTCGTCAGCCTTGCTGCCAAAAAGATGTTCCCCGTCAAAGGGCATGTTGAGGAGCCGGGCCTGCACATCAGGAGCAAACCCCGACTTCCGCAACCACGCAAACCTGCGTATCACGGTGCTCGCCGCCATGGACCGGCTGATGCAATCTGCCACGTCCAAACCCCATTGAACGGCCTCACACATAGCATCCTTGCCATCCTGAACCATGGCAAGTAAACCATCCCGTTCATCCCCTTCGGGAATATGTTCAGCCGCCAAGGAAACACAGTTCCACAGAGTGTGCGTCAAACGAGACAAGGCACAAATGGAGTTGGCCGCCTGAAGCGCCATACCCCGTGCAGAAAACACTTTCTTCGCCCAGCCGTCAAAACGCTTGTTGTCCCTATCAGGAGGGATGGTAGGGTACGACGCCTGCTTTGCCGGGGCCCTAGCCGCCTGCACCACCAAACTCTCCGGAGTAGGGTGCTTGGACAAGTAGCAGGGGTCACTTTTGGCTGGGCGGTATTTTCACGGCAAAGACTTGCTCACTGCCGGGAGACTCTCCGGAGCAGTCCAAGCCGCCGCCACCCTCCTCTGTAGAGCCATATGAAACGGCAGCACCGGGTCAGTTGGTGGAGCAATGTCTAGGATATCCTTAAGGTCAGAACAAACTCCCCTGGGGGAGCAGACCATCCTAAGTACTCGATGACCCATGACATAAGGCGCCGGTACGAAGAATCGGCATGAGTGCCAGGCTCAGGCCTACAAAACTCCACCTCCGGAGAGGTGTCCAGCCCACTAGCATCATGCAGGGACTGCCTCAGGTCCTCAAACTGGCTATGGCCCGAGAGAATCTCGTCAGGCACGGTGTCAGGCACCATGCCATCATCAGGGCCCTCATCCACCTCTGAAATGAACTCCAGATGGCGGTAAGAAGGCACAGAACTGGAACCAAAGCCATGCTAGACCTTGGCCAGAGCCTTTCTTGGTGGTTCCCCTGAGCAACGGGGTACCCCCGTCGACACAGCCCCAAAAGGCGTCGAGGGCGTTGAGTGAATCGGCGCCGGGAGAATCGGCGTCGACGACAGACGCGGCACCGACAGCATCAACGGCGTCGACACAGGCCTTGAAGGCAGAGCCTCGAGCATGTCCCTCGACATCCTGGGCGCCAAAGGCGTCGACGACTCCCTCGGAGGCGGAACCTCGAGAGAGTCCGTCAACGACCTCGGCACCACAGGCGTCGATGTGTTCCTCGAAGACTTCACAAGTTCACGCGGTCTCGAGCGCGTCGAGGACCGGGACCTGGACCGGGCATGCTGAGAACGATTCCCCTTGTCCAAGCGGGACCTTTCCCGCGAATCCTGACGACCATCTGAGCCCGAAGGCGTGCGAGCAGCGTCTCTCGGCTGATCACGACCGACCCCACTCGGAGGCTCGGACGGACCAGTGTCCTGCGATTCGAGAATCGCCAACATTTTTTTCCCGAAGGAAGCCCCTTCCTCTGGTGTCGCATGCTTGGTGGGGCAAGCGACCCGCCGACGGGCGGAGTCCTCGGATGAGGACGGGGAAGGCGACCGATGACTGAGCTTCCGGGAGTGCCTCGAAGAGGCAGAGGAGTGGCGAGACCGACTCTGAGACCCACTGGACTTCCGACCATGACGCGAGAGTCGCCACTCGAGTCGTCCGTTGAAAGCCCCGCAGCCCTCGACTTCCGGGGCTTAGACACCTTACCTACCGATAACTTCTTCTTGCGCTCCCGCAAGGCTTTCGACGTGAGCGACTGGCAGTCGACACAGTCATCCGTGTCATGGGCCTCCCCGAGGCACCAGAGGCAGGCGTCGTGCGAGTCCGTGACCGACATCTTGGACCCACAGTCCCCGTACTTCTTAAAGCCCGGACGCGGTGTGGAAGACTAGGTTGACACTTTCACGAAGAAATATTACACAAACAGGTTCGAAGAACCGTAGAAAGCAACAGAAACTCCAAAGAGTCAAGGCGCGCCGAGATTCCCGAAGCGAACACGTTCGCGGAAAAAACAGAACTGAGGCTCCGGGCGTCGTGTGTCCTTCTTATAACATCCAGTGACGTCGGCCATCGGAGGAGGTCCTCGAAGGCGGGGTATTGACATCATCGACGCAGGACGCAGACGATTTTCCGAAGCAGCACAGCTGTGGTGATTACTGTCATAGATATGGAATACGTCGGAGGACCCAATCCCCTCGAAAAGGAGTTACAGGGTCTTACATGGATTCACATGCTCATGAATACGATTACATAGCAGTACACATACACAAACACATGAGGCAACAAGGCTCCACACAGAAGTAATACACTTACCCATAGAACAGACTCACTTCATGCAAAGAGGTTGCGAATCACTGCTTGGCCGACCAAGGACTCCTCCCTAGAATCCCTGTTGACACAGAAGAATCTTGTGAAGGTGTGGGTAGCCCTCCACGTAGCAGATGTCGACCAGGGGAAAACCGAGAGGAATGCTGTAGTTACTGCAATGGCTCTGGTGGAATGGGCTCTGGGCCGGCCTAGTAGCGATCTGTTGGCCAGACAATGGCATGCATGATTCAGCCATAGAGCCACCTGGAGATGGACGCCTTAGACAAGGCCTTCCCATGTCCCAAAGGTCCGAAGGCAACGAAGAGCTGAGAATTCTTTCGAAGCGATTTGGTGCGTGCCATATAATACTTCAAAGCACTCAAAACATCCAGTGAGTATCACAGCCCCACACTTGCCTAGCCCCTGGGCTAACCCTCGCCCCTTTTCTTGCACTTCTTGTTACTACACTTGTACGATGCGAAGGTCACAAGGCCTAATACAAGGTTGTCCAACATACGATCCACGGGCCACAATGCGGCCCGCCAAGCCATTTTATGTGGCCCGCGAGGCCGTATGTTGACAACTCTTGAGTAAAAAAAAAAACTTTTTTTTTTTAAATGTGCCTGTGTGCAAAACTGTAACTTCCTCTGGCGACCCCGTGGGGCAGTTACAGTCCTCAGCCACAAAGCGTTTATTTATTTATGCAATTTTTGTCGGATATACGACAAACATTGCAGAAATAAATTTGTCAAGATCATCTTGGGACTTGATGATGGAGGAAGGAGAGACTAATTTGTATCACGGCATAGTGAGGGTTACCTCGGGAATACCATTTATTCTCAGTGAGCGCCGGTCCATACAATTGCCAGTACTCCCACAAACTATGAACAATGGGATTAATATAGTAGCAATTACTTTTCATTTAAATATCCCATTTCAGGCAAGTAGTACCCACCATGCAAGAGAGGAACGGGCTCCGGCCCAGACATGCCCGTTCCTCTCTTGCATGGTGCTCCGAGGGGCAAAAGGCGAGCCGAGATGAAGGGAGGAGGTGTTGAGGTGAGGAGAAGAGAGTGCTGGCCCGGGCGAAGGATTATGTGGACAGGTGCTGTGCAGGAGTTCCTCTCGGCGTGGGCAGCACAGTGGATTCCTGAACCCCTGATTAGCTGTGGACCGCTGCTCAGAGGCCCATTGTGCGGAGTTACTTTCAAGGTTTGTCATCTTTGGACATATGTTTAGCAGGGGTTGCAGCGACACAGCCTGTCTGCCCCAAAAATCGTTCTTTTGAATTGCGAATGTCACCGAAGATGAACCTTTATCAGCTGAGAAACGTAACCTTTGCAGTGCTTTTTTTCCTCGTCTGGAGACAAAGAACAGCGGGAGCTCAGTTACGTTTACCTCTAAGCACAGTGCGGATTGATGAAAATGTCCATGCATTATACCAAGTACATTGGACATTATAGATGTGGACAGTGGGGTATCAAAGCATGGCGAATACCACATGTACAGCACAATAAGTTACCCTAGTAGTGCCCCAATAACACACTGCAACCTGCAAATGGGCCTCAGTGGACCACCTGTCAAGGTTGCTGGAAGTTGCTTATGATCTTGATCTGTGATCTATGAAATTATCTGATATGATAGGTCATTTATAACGCGCTTAATACCCATGCAGCAGTGATCCCAATCATAAAAGTGAAATAGGCAAGCCCAACAGGTATAACATATTTTCACTCTTTTGGTAGCGCAGTCTGAGGGCAGCCTATACCCTTCAGGAGAGGTGTGAGCTGATACAGTTGCAACACAAAAAACAAGAGTACTATGTTCCCAAAATACCTTAGTTCTTGTCTTTCGGATCTCAGCAGAGCCAGGCTTTTCAGCATCAGACCAGAACCATGGGTGCCTTTGCACTGGGCTGGGGTCAAGTCAGAGAGCAGCAGCGATGGGCCCCAATGATGCAGTTCTGTTTGGCAGTGGTGCCGATTTGCGGGTAGAAAACGCTGGGAACAAGTGGATGGCACTGGAAGACTCAGTGACCTCTGGGCCCGGACAAGGGAATACTTGCCTTTGGCGCTGTGCAGGCTCGGCTGACACAGCACGGCATATGGTTACGACAAAGATGTCAAAGCTTCAGCATTGTCATTGAGCAGACCTCTAAGATTCAGGGGTGGTGGAGCGTTGAGGTCCAGGATGATTATGATGGTGTCAATGGGGCCAGCGCTGAGCAGCTCCTCTCAGGAGGGCCATGGGCCCGTGTGGGGCCGACAGGCCAGTGGGTAGACTGCAACAGGCCTGCTCGAGCCATCCTGCTATTTATACAAATCTCGGGCCGAGCAGGGCCTGATGGGAGAAAGGAACTGCGCTACAATCTGCTCTTCTGCTGGGCTCTGCCTGCTGGAGCTTCCCCCTACACATGGGACAGGCAGCTCTGCAGATGCTCAGAGCTTCCGGGGGCTTGGGGGTTGGGGCTGGGTCAGGGCCTGCCTTCTCACCCTCGCTTAGCGGGGCTTCCCAGAATTGACCCAACCCCTGCCCTCTTGCATGCAACTCATACTTAGCTGGGAGGGGAGAATCTGATCTCAAGGGCAGATCTCCCAGTGTGAGGCTTACCCATTGCACATCGGATTTGCTGACCCCTGCTATGTTCCCAAATGCGGGATACACGACTGCATTATTTCTGGTAGTGGGGGACTGCGTTCGCGCTCTCCCCCCGATTTATTGGTGAAAGAAAAGGTAAAGTGTGCACTAGGCCTGCTAGGTTGCATACTTTAAGATTGTGCTCACATTGCGTTTTTTCAATTAGGTTCACTTTTGGGTGATCGCTCTTCCACATTTTATCTGTTGAATTGAATTATGCTTCTTTCATCACCACAGAAGTAATGTGTATTACAGAGATAAGCTGCCATATGTATTGGGCACACTGCACATGCTCAGGCAGCATCAATCATGCTTTGTACAGGACAATGCTGGCCTAAATTGGGAACAGCCAGCATAGACATGTTGCTACAGGGGCATATTTTGCGTACAACTAGCATGACACTGTGTTACATCAGTGATAGTGCTGTCTTACACTGTGGACACATTGATCATTAAAATGTGTTGTACAATGTTCTTTTCTGCTGTTGGTGACATGGAATTTTGATGTTCCCCTTTAGAACGGATTGTAAACTTATGGCTTTTTGGTCACCTTTTCTTCTGTAAAATGCACCATTTCAACCCCATATTTGAAAAAAATTCTTGGGGGGAAACCCCCCCAAACCCTCCCTAGAACCTTGTAGCTCCCTTGCTACGCTCGGTCGCCCCCACTATTTCAGAAAAATATTAACACACAGACACTGAAAGAAATCACAAGCAACTAACCTTTGATCACTGCCCATGACACCAAAAGCTATCTTTGGGACTGCATGGCTATCACTGCCTGTGAAGCTATTGTGTCAAAGGTCACACAATATCGCTTTTTAATATACTGCTTTGGGTGAGGTTGTTGACTTTTGGCTCGCCGGCTCACTGGGTGACAAAATGTTAATGTTTCGGCACCACATTCAAAAAGGTTGGACAAGCCTGGCCTAGTAGGACCGCTATTGTTTATTTCCCCTGTTCCCTCCCCTTTAATAATACCCAATAAATAAAATAAAATGCAACACTCTCTCTGCCGGCAAAGATAGGTTAGTGAAGAAAACCGGCAAGACCAATGTTCGTACAAGTGAAAGTCCGATGGAACTTTAGGCGTAAAGGACGGATGAGTCCCGCAAAACCACCTTGGAAGGATGGAAAGACGGATATGGAGGCTTACATGAGGGAGCCTGAATTTCCCTAACACGCATGGCTGAGGTGATTGCCACTAGGAAGTCTGTTTTCCAAGATAGAAATTTTATAGATGCTTGATGCATTGGTTCAAAAGGTGGAGCCATTCGCTTTGACAAAAACACATGGAGCTCCCAAATCGGAGCTGCAGCTTTAACCAGAGGAAACATCTTTAAGAGGCCCTTGAGGATCTCCGTCATGAGTCTGAGACCACAGGGAGAGCTTGCCAGGAGCCCGAGTATAGCGGGATATGGCGGCCAAATGCACCTTGATAGAAGCATGGGCTAGCCCCGACTTAGTAAGCAGGCAGAAGCTGACTGTGACCTGCAGTGGAGAAATCCTCGCTGAGCGGCACCACACTGCAAAGCATTTCTACTTGTGCTTATAGTAGAAAAGCGTCAACAGAGCTCTGGCTGTAGCCAGAACGTTCTTGAATTCCAGAGGTATTGAGTAGTATCTGAATTCTAGGGCTGCAGGAGCCAGGCCACAAGAGCCAGGCCGCATGGCTCAGCGACTCGGGTTCATGGTGCAGGATTGACCCACCTTCCCTGGGAAGAAGGTCTGAAAGAGGAGGCAATTTGACGGCTGGAGCCACTGACAGACAGAGAAGGTCTGGATACCAGATCTGCCTGGGCCACACCAGTGAAATGAGTATCATCCTGCAGCAGAATTGTCCAAGTGTATTGATCAAAATTAGCAGCAGCAGGGGAATTGGTGGGGATGCGTACAGGAACAGGCCCTCCCAAGGGAACAAGGTGTGATGAGGGGGCGAAATGGACCACCAATGTAGTGCTTGACGGAAAGCCAGATTGAGGTTGATCTTGTCTGTCCATGAGCCATGATTTGTTTTCATCTAGAATCCAGAAACTCCTGAATGGGTCTCACCTGCAGCCTCCCAAAAGGCAACAGATGGAACAGACTGTTGCAACGTATGCTGCCGATAGCCGTTGAACCTTCCGTAAAATGGCTTTTATTCTGTCTTCTGAAGGCATCACTAGTCACAGCAGTGTGTTGGGACGAGCACCCAGGAATAGTGCATTCTAAGATGGAAGTACGCAGGATTTCGGAGAGTTTATCAAGAAGCCCAGCGAAGTTAGGACCTGGATGGTCTCTGCGGTGTGCTGGACTGTCAGCGTGAGAGCAGGATCGGATAAGCCAATCGTCCAGGTAGGTATAGAGGTAGAGTCCCCTGCGCCAAAGGTGTGCTTCTACCAGAGCCAAGCACACTTGGTGAATACTCTTGGGGCTGATTTAAGCGTGAATGACAGGACCTTGAGTTGGTAATGCCTTTTCGAACTTCCGGTCCCTGCAATGAATGGGGATGTGGAAGTAAGCATCCTCCAAGTCGAGGGTTGACAGAAAATCTCCTTTTTCCAGCTGGCTGAGCACATTCTGCAACGTGATCATCCTGAACTTTTGGTACTTGAGGAATTTGTTGAGGCTTTTTAAGTCCAGAATGGGTGTCCATCCTCTTGACTTCTTTCAGACAAGAAAGTATCCGAAGTACACTCTGGAGCCCCAGAGGCGCAGAGGAACCCGTTCTATTGTCCCCTTTCATTTTCTTTATCATGCCACTAACCTCCTTCAGTAGCTGCAGTACATGCTGTTCTTGTCTGGAGATGGGAGGAATGCAATGGCATTTGTCTTGCAATTCCAGGGTGGGACCCCGTTGGATGATATTGAGCACCCATTCGTCTGTTAAGATGTTGCACCACTTGTTGGCAAACTCTGACAACTGTCCTCCCACTGGGGTGCTGAAGTGAGGGCACGGGCCCTGGAGCGGATCAGGCTTGTTTTGCCATCTGCGTTCTGGCTACTGGAGCGCAACAACGCTGGGATCCTTCTCGGTAGGCTTGGGAATGTCCTCTATATCTGAAGCCAACAGCCTCCATGTTTTAAAGGTGGTCCTTTAGTAAACCACATTTAGTTGCACTAACTCAACACAGTTGGAAATACTGGATGACAATGTAAACTAGATGAAGTTAGTCAGTTATTTCTACTCACTCCTCATCCAGATAACACAGGACAACCTGTAAAACATGGAGGCTGTTGGCCTCAGATACAAACCTAAAAATGTCAAATACTTAAAGTAAAGAGACACAAATTTGTAAATAATGCGGTGTTTAGTGATCATGTGACGAATGCGAGCTATCTACATGTGAAATGGACTTAGCCTTATTTTCTCTCCTCTTTAATTTGCAGTTCAGAATATTTCATCAGGCTCTGGAAGAAGAGAATGCTTTTCTCGAAACGAGTCAGCCATTTTGTGTTAACTGAACTGTATCCTTCTTCTGATCAAATTGTTTTCTTTATTTAATCATTAAACACATCTCTGTGTAATACAGTTAGTTATAACTGCTTTATTCTTTAACTTTCAAGATTAACCAAGTATAGATTACTTTATTGCTATGAATCAATGATTTAACCGCCAAAGGACAGGATTGTAAGGTGTGCAGGGGACGGGGGGGTTCCATCAATGGATCCTCTTTTCTTTCTATTAATTGCGCTGCATGGAACCCTGTGGTCTATTCATAGAGTTTATCTTCTCCCAAAAATTCCTGGAGTCATGTTTAGGAACAATGGCCAGCATTTTGAGGTCCTCCTTACAACTCCACTCATACCTATATCCTTTTATCCAATTTTAAAATGTTTGCTTCAGATCTTTAACTTTTTCCAAATAGTGAATCCCATTGCCAATATGGAATCTGGATGCTATTATCTCACTTCTCAGTATTTTATTTTTATTTTGGATCAAGACGTCATAGATGTGGATCAACTGTCACTCTGAAGTCCTGCCTCTGGTTACCTTAGTATCAAAGCCATCCAATAATGGCTGAAAGTTCACTGGGGTGTTAATGGTCTGTTTTTGCTCAAATTATGTTTTATGAAGAAAATTCAGGATCATCCCGTTATGCTTACTATGGTTGCGAACATTCCTCCCTGGTTTATCAGCAGATTTGTGAATCCAGGGTGAGAGGCCTTCGCGACCATGCCCTTTAGGTCCAATCTTATTTGTGAATGTTCACTAAAATCTATCTCCCATACGCCCATATCTGTGCATAAGCCAAACAGCTCTGAGGTGAGGACAAAATAGTCCAGCCAAGCTGATTTATTGCCGACACCCAGGTGCGGCTAGCAGGACTATCACCCCTAGTAGTACCATTCGCAATCTTAAGGTCCCAGTTCTCAAAAAACCACACCGAAAATTTGCCATCATCTTTTGCTCATGAAATGTTACCAGCTCCTAGAGTTCTGTTTTCATGACCACTCCCCATTAATTGTGAGCAGTCTGCATTTAGATCCCCTGCTATCATTATATGGGTCCCATCGGTCTCACACAATAAATTACCCAAAACTTCACCCAATGTTTCCATTATGGTCAAAAGATTACTCTTGCAGGGATGACTATAGATGATGACTAGCAAAACGGATCTTTGTTGCCCTATGCCCTTTAGAATGACCCTAATACCAACAGGCCATATACGGAATCCGATATTACCTGTGATTCAACCAGAATAGAATTGTGTACCAGAATCGGAAGACCTACCAAAGGTCTCCCACCTTGCCCCTTTGATGCCATTTGTTGATAGGTTGAGAAGCCATCAAAAATCAATGGGGCCATAAACCACACCTCCTGCAAAAACAAGATATTATTTTCCTTGAAAATGTCTGGTCTCACCTCATTACGCAAAAAATGATTGAAACCCTGAGTATTCCATGCTAGGATCTCGATAGTAGCAGACATCTCTATTTGGGCTAGAGTCCAGTACAGTGATCTCCCAGTTTCTTAAATGATTTAACTAGAGTCTGGTGCAACCACAGACAATCTTGGGAATCCTTATTGGCCTTAGTCGTCACGGGTTGCATGAACACTACCCTCCTCACATTTTCCTCATTCTCAGTAATCTAACAGGCAATGTTTACGGAGGGGCAAGACATTGAAAACACCCGATCTTATCTCCTCATTCACTGCAACAGATGACTCATGTTTCCTTAGATCGTAACCAAGAGCCCTCAAGGTATCTATTTCATTCACGGTCGTTTGGATTACTATATTAGATTTAAACTCCAGTAGAACACTGGCTAATCTTTTGTAGTCTTGGAAAAAACCTTGTGTCTCTGGACTCCAATAATCTTAGTTGTGGAATTTCATGAAATAATCTGATAACATTTAATCTGTTCAATGTAACCTCATACGGGCCCTTTACAATGCTTTCTTATAGGAATCTAAGGGGAAGAGTTGATGTAATGCACCCGCCTCCTTTTGATTCTTGGTTAATTTCTCTGAGGTGAAATTTGGGGCTTTGATACTACTATCCCAAAGTAGAGGGGGCTGAACAGACAGGGGGAGCCTGCTAATTTGCTCTTGCAGGGCCTTACAGGGTCTCGCTCTCGCAGGGTCTCATTCAATTGGTCCCCAAACGGCATTGTGTTACCCAGCTGTTTTCTTTATGTCGTATTGTGCCACTATTGCTCGCTTACAATTGCTGGTACCCATGAAAATTGGTTTCCATCAATTTCACCGGTGCAATTCCATTTCACCGGTGCAATTTCTTTGTTTAGGGTCGCCACCACATTCACACTAACCTGATCTTGTTCATTACTGTTCTTTCTGTATATACAAGCAGACTGATTATACAGTCTACACCTTCTAGGAGAGATCGCGTTGGACTTAGGAGGAGCAATGTACCTTTCCTGATCAATACACAGACTTGGGTCCTGGATCTTACAAGTACCAGTATCTGGCAAATCACAGATATTTCCCCTCTTGCATAAAGTATTCAGTGTCATGTGTTTGTCTCTCCCCGTGTTCAATGTTTTCCATATGGGCTAGGAAATCGGAGACGTTGAACTACCAAAATGATTAATCAATAAAGCCAAACTAGGCACCTATTCTCCCAGTGACATCAGATTCAAACAGTTAGATTGCTTACATTTAGGTAAACATCCTACGACCCCGAACCAACCCCATTGTCAGTTTGTGTTACACTGACCACAACATTCTCCTGATCAGTTAGAGCACCTTGTTTAGTCGCCTGCAGGACCCGATTAGATTCAACCACACCAAACCCTATTTCCGAGTTTTACATCTGCAGGCAACGATCCTGGGCCACCTTTTCGCTTCTAGTTTCCAATTGTTTGTGGGCAGAAGTTCCCTCAATGTTCAAATCCATAAATGAAATGGGGCAGCTTGTTAGTTCATCTCTTTCTTCTCTCACCACAATATCGGATTGTCCACGAGCTCTCCAACTCCCATATATTTGCAGGCTGAAGTACTTTTAGTGTCCGCGTCCGAAACCAAGATGGGACAATCGATTACTTTCTCGATGGTAATTAAAATATCTCTTGTCTCCGTCAAGGATTAGTGTAGGATTATTCAATACTTCCCGCCACTCTTTGTCAAACCTTTGGTTCATAGCTGGACTCATTTCTTCCATCACATTTGTCAGTTCTTCAGTGAGACAAACATTTCTTAAACATTTTCTTGAGTCAGCGCCCCGGTTTTTCTTCCCTTTTTTCCCACCTTTTATGTGTGATCTTAATTGCTTAGTGTTTTGTCGTCCTAATTAATTCAGACTGGTTCTTCCTCCTTATCTGGCCCAGGGGATTTAAGAACAGCATTTTCTGAATTTGCAGTTACATTAGTTATTCCAGTGATGTCTCAGAGGGAATCGTGCACCATTTCCAGAATTATCTTGATGTCACTTAACTGCAAAGTATATGTGTTTAGTTCCAAGCATATGCTATTGTATAGCATTGAGAAAGAACTCAGCACCATGTTAAACGCTACAATCTCAGTTGTAGTTATCACGTTCTTGTAAACTGTGGTGCAATAGCTGGTGGGTGGGATCTAAAAGATGTTCCTAATATTCACGTTCCATTTCCTGAATGCTGATCTGATCTGTTAAAATTGAGAAATCTTCCACTTCCAATGGTTTAGAGGATATAAGCACTACATTTCCCATGGATGGTGATTTTTTCAAGTCTACTTGCTGTATCAGTTCAAGAGACTTACATCACTGATGGAAACGGACTTCAGGAGATTTAAAAACTTATCCAGACGTGCTAGTGCTGGTATCCGAAAGCCTGTGCACGTCATTGGGCCTGATTTCTTGAAATAATCCAGGATGTTTTTCTTAGTGCCCAAACCTCTTTGCAGTTGATTATGATCACTTAACCCTTTTTTGGCATTTCCTGGTTGGACAACCTGTGGTTTTCCTGGATTTGGATGGGCAAATGAGGCTTCTTGGTTTGAACCTTCAGCATAGACTTGATGCTATATGCCCTATCTGTATCCAATGCATCTCCTATAGAGTAAATCCCATTGGCGGAGGATTCACCAGTCACCATTCACAGTCAGTCTTTCGCAGCTGCAAGTTAAGAGTTTGTTCCCGAAAAGCCATATTCTGGCCAGCTTCCATATCCAATGATGTTTTTTCAGTCATAACCCAGCCTCCAATGACACTGTATGCATGCCAAAAGGCTCACTGTGATTTAAGGCCCCTCATCCAGCCCGTTTTAATTCATTTTGTTGAAACAGGGATGCGCGAACCAGGACAGGCCGTGTGTTTTTTTCCACAAAACCTAGGTCTCGGAGTGCTTGCTGTAATATTGTTCCCATTTAAGGCAATAGCTTGTAATGGGGTTAAAGTGACTGTAGTAAAGAGTTGGCCTGTTAGAGTTTGCACATCAATGTAGGTAGCTGTAGATGTCGACATACTACCATCTCCCACTAACTCAGTGCTAGCTTTTATCCTGTGTTCGGTACAATGGTAGGCTCAATTTTAAGGTCATTGTAGCTTGTGCTCCACTTACACAGGCTTCTGTAACGTTAGAGTGTTGTTGATTACCCAATAGATCAGACAAACCCCTAGGACACACAGACAGGTTTACCTTTTCCCCAACCATCACCACTGTCCTGTTTGGAACCAGCATCCCTGCCAGGGACTCATTTATTTTAGACAAAATAGCTTCTGTTCCCACACTTTCCTCCCCCCGAAGGATGGTTTCCTAAATGCATTTTATTTTCTAATGCGTAGGTTAAATCAACAATCTACGAGGACCAGAGGTAAGAAGTGTCGACTTGGAGGGCTCAAAGGTTATTTGCCCACAGACACCCTCCAAGCCACAAACTCTAATCAATAGTCGTTGATGAGCTATAGATGGTTGAATTTGGAAGGCACAAAGGCTCACAGCCCGCAGTCACCTTCTAAAAAGGAATGCAGATTTATATTCCAGAACCTTATTCCATGAAATCTGGAAAAAGTCAATCCGCTTCACAAGGTGGTTGCGCTCTGATCATCGACTTTATCAAGGTCACTCAATATCGCTGCGTTTTGTAAATCCGTAGAGGGCACAGCAAATAAAAAGCTTAACAAAAACAAATCGCTGCGCCGTCCTGAAACCCACAGCAGCGTTCTGATTAGGTTTAGAGCACCTTTATGGTCAATTTATTGTGGTGGCTGCCATTAAAAACTGGATGTCATCTCACTCACTCTCTCTCTCTCTCTCTTACGCTGACAAGACTGAAGTCTTATTCTTTCCTTCTAATACACTTCCTCCTCCTTCTCCCCACCTTCTATTCATTTTCCCCCTTTTAATCTTCCTATTTCCACCCACGCTCGCAATCTAGGCATTCACTTTGACTCTTCCCTATCCTTTACTCATCATATCTCCCTTACTTCCGCGCTTGTCGCTACCATCTCTTTAATATCGTAAAGTCAGTTCCTCTCTCACCTTCCATGCTACCAAACTTTTAATCTCCTCCCTCATCTTTTCTCGCCTTTTCTATTGTTCTTCTCTCTTCTTCGGTCTCCTCGCTTCCCATCTTGCCCCTCTCAAATCCCTCTACCACTCAGCTATCCGTACCCTCCGTCTTCTCTCTCCCCATGACTCCATCCTTCCCATATGCAAAATGTTCTACATGCTGTTTTTCTGGTTTGATTCATGTATGCTGTTATTGCTTCTACTGTTCCATGTTTGAAGTATTCTTATTGTTAAACTGTAAAGCGCTTTGGATTAAAGCGCTATATAAAAACAATACATACAAATACAAATTTCAGAGAAACGCTCCACAGCCCAGTATCACAGATGTCAGCTGAGCCGAGTCAGTTACAATTACAATAGCAGGAGACTACTTTGTGGCCATGTACCACGTACGTTTTATGTCGAGTGAGACTCAGCTAACACCCAAAAATAGCAAACAAACGCGATCAATAAACAGTGCGAGTGGAAAAGAATGCAAAATGACTCGTATCACTAAGAGACCGCGTGCAGACAGTGAGAACATGCGCTGCGGGGCAGTAAACAATAACTGCCCTTCGGATCGGGAAGAACCATAGAAGAGGAAGATGGGTTAGAAGACCTTTTCATAGCCGCTGCAGAGACCACAGAGTCCGGTGACGGTTGGGATTTGAGGCACTTCGAGCCATGTCAAGGATCTGGTACTTCTTCTCCAATGGTCCTTTTTTGCAGGGCCTTTATAACCAGTAGACCATGTTCCCAAACGTCATCCAGAAGGTGAACTGAAACCATAGTCTTCCTGGAGGATTCTCACCATTCAAAAAGGAAACCTTCCTTCTTTTCTTCAGGAATAAGGTTGAAGAGCTTCACAGCACGAGAGATCATGGTATGAAACAAACTAAACTCATCCAGTGGAAAGTCCCCGAAGGGCATCTCGACATCAGTAGGTTCCCCATCAGCAGGAACATAGACAAACTCATCCGTCCCCATCGGTATCAGTGTCTGAGCTGCCTCTTCCACCACAGGAGCAGCAGCTGGCAATTGACGAGGGGCAGCCAGGCTGGATGAGATGGTGTCAGTCGGGCCCAGAAAGGGCTTGGAGGACTCCCTGCTGGAGCAGGTATAGGTGTATTCGGAAGACGCAGCTAGATCTCTGACACCATGTGCGAAGAGTGGTTAAAATGTCCATTGAAACATCTCTAGGTACTGCTGGAACCCGCACCGAGTTATAAGGCTAAGGGCTAGTTGGTGGAGATGGCTGAGCCCCTTGTCAAGGCACAGGCAGAATGGGATCAGGTTCACCCCGACTGCCTTCTTGGTCGGAGTAAAATCCTTCCGTTAGATCCTCCTCAGAAGCACTGGATCACTGGGAACGGGAATGACACCCTGGGCATATTTAACAGAGCCAGTGTGAAGAGTGGTGTGGCCTTTGTGGGTCTTGGGAGGCATGTGAAAGCCGGAGGCATCTCCCTCTCTCCAAACTAGTGCCCCTACGAAATGAGGCAATCACCAGGGCCAGCAGCACAGGTATTGGTGCTGCCCCCGACGGGGCTGGTACTGCCACAGAGGCTTAGGCAGCAGGGCCACTTTTGGACTGGTAGTAGTCATCGTGGCAACAGTGATTCTGGCAGGCGAGCCCGTCTACAAGGCAGCAGTCTTCATGGACGAAGTTGTTCATGGGATCGAAGTCGTCGATGGAAAGCAAGTCTTGGTGGATGAAGTTGTCGACGGGGTAACTGCCTTGGTGGACAAGGTTGTCGACGGTGAAGCCACTGACTGGTCCATCGACAAGGTCTGCGATGTGGAAGCTGTGTGCTTCACAGCTGGCATCAATGATTTTCTCGTAGGCGGGACCTGTATGCTAGACAGTAGACTACACCTCAACGGGGAGGGCGATGACAACCATTGTTTATCCAATGAGGGATCCGTAGCCGCAGTGCTCTTCGATGAAGAAGTCAGGGCTTGAGACTTCGCCTTTTTGGTATCTTCCCCTGAGAAGTGTCCTCAAAGGATCGCGACCTCTTGCCAGTGGGAGTATGCTCTTTGGGCCTACTGACCCTTGAAAAAGCATGATTGAGCACGGAGGCCGAGCCAGAGGCCCTCCTCTCTTCAATCCACGTCACTAACCTTCTATGGTGATCTTTTCACATTTTTGAAGAGAAGGCCTGTCAGATGGAACATCCGTCTGCGTCAAGGTCTGGATGCAAGCAGTAGATGCATTTGAGATGCCGATCTTTAACAAAGATGTTTTACAGGCCGCATTTCGAGCAGGCCTGAAAAGGCTTTTTCTTGTGACTTCTGCTATGGTCCGCGTAGAGAAGGCTGGCAAGTAAAAGGATTTCTTGTAATTTGCTACACAAATGTTTGGGTGATTTGGAGATCTGAGGGAGATTCCCGGCACCTCAGTTCCTATTGGAAAAATGTCCCAAGCTGTCTTATGGGGAATGATTACTGTCGACACAGGGTATTAGTTCTTGATTTCCCGGTCAAGATAGTTAAGACGTTCAAAAGATTGTTAGTTTTCCTTATACATTACTGCCATATGTACCGTAGGATTTTCTTTCCCCTTTTTTCGACAGGTTTTGTGGCTAGACATTCTCCCAGGGATTAAGGATGAGTAGGTATGGATGGCCACTGGGTGTCCTAGTGATTGAATGATGGCAGAATTATAAGTATCCACCCTGAATGCTCAGTGTTTTAACCCATTAAAAGACTCAATACTTTGATGCCTTTGCAATATGGAACTCTCCATAGTATTTTTACAGGAAGCAAAGTTGGTACCACTGGAGGGGTCAAGACTGGCAAATAGAGTTCCCTATAAAGCTTTGTGCTCTAATGTGGAAAAACAGGGATAGCGATTCGGTTATGCAAAGGTAATCATTTGTTAGGAAGGGGAGAGACTGCTCAGCAATACCTCAGGATTAAAGGCTTTCTTTATGATCGTTTGGTCACTCGAAGGGTATGATAGCCTTCCAAACAGGCTAAGGAGAAGGTCTTTAGGGAGCGTTTACCTGTTATGTACAAGCAGAAACTCTGGTGGGTGGAAACGAATTGGATTCTCGACTCCCAAATGGATAAAACTCTAGCACATCACAGGTGGTTAGATGTAATTGTCATACAAGGTAGTGTGTACTCGTTGATATGGTGGAAAAGGACCCCTAAAGTTACACATAGGATTTTACTTGGGTCCCCCAATACAGAATGGTCTAGTGGTGCCATGCGTAAAGAGATCTAATTTCTGCACAGATTAGCAATGTTATTGATAGGTGGCTCAGCAGAGGAGCAAATAGATGATGTGTTGTGGTACAGTGTCCTACAACACGACCCCCAGGCAACCTACCATTTCTCTCAAAGGAAGGTAGAAAATCAGCTGGTTATTATTGCCCACCACAAATTGTTCGCTGTCTTATTGGGAGTGGGGTTGCTAGCCCATGGGTTTATCTACAGGGATGGGTCCTCCTACACCCACTGTGAATAACCAGGACTTCAGAAGGGAGTGTAAAAAGGGAACTTCCAAGCATAGGGCCATCTTACCTTGGGATAAGGAAGTCACACCTACCTTTAAAGGATGTAAGATGTAGGTCTGTATTCATTAAGTGGTGTGCTATAGTAATATTCAACTGAGACACTGAATTGTTAGTAGTACAGGTCACGAGGTGGGACCCTAGAATTATCTCTCTTAGAGAGTACTTCCAAATGATAGATGTAATGCTGCAATTTCGTTCTGAACACTCACAAGGCATAGTAGGTTTGTCTCCCCTCCCTATTATTCTTCTGATTTGTTTGTACTATTAATTCAATTATTTATCTTTGTTGTAATGTATTGTCTACCTTCCCCTGTCCCCACCCTGTTGCCCTGTGAGTGCTTTGAAACAGTTTTGCTAATTGTATAACAAGTGACTACTAAATAAATAAATACATTGGTTGATGATTCACCTATGTCAAACAAACTACCTTGTATGACTAGATGGGAAGTTGAATTAGGGCTGGCCATTTCAGAAGAGGAATAGGTGCATATTTGGGCTAGGACATACCGTTGCACAATCAGCAACGAATTTGCCTACAGAAACCTGCTTTCACTGGTGTATGGCTTCTCAGAGACTACATAGAATTCAAAGGGATTTCTCACCCACCTCCTGGAGGAATTGAAGAATAGAGGAAACCATGGGTCATATGGCGGTTATTCCCAATTTCACAGCATTACTGGAAAGAAATCTTAGCACCAATCAAGGAAATTATGGCACTCTAGATCTCGGGTTTTCCTAAGCTCGCCTCATCTATTGCCAGCAGTCAGCTTGACATTGGCACACACCTGGAAGGCTCCACATGGTCCCATACTGGCACAATAGCGGGTAAACAGGTGGGGGATCCTAGCTATGGAGAACGTCTTAACAATGATTAATAACTCCTATATGAGAACCTGGTGGCCTCTACTGGATTTTTCTTTTAAGGTAAGAGGTCATATGCATAATAGACCAATAATGGTAAATAATATTTCCCTGGTCTTATCTCATAGGCACAAATCCACTAGTATGGAATACTGAATACATATGGATGCTGAATGGATAGTGGTGACCTAGAGGGGGAAGCGCAGGGGGTAGTATTGTTTTATTTCGATTACCATTAATTGATATATTTTGATTTGTCTGCTGCTGCGATATGGTATTACTGGAAATAAATGAAAATAAAGCTTAAAAAAGGAGCAAGAGACAAAACCATTCTCTTAAGTAGATTCTGGTTCCTTAAGGAAGGAACCAGTTAACTGTTCAGAGTTGAATCATTGGTGGACTTGGGCTACAATTCCCAAAGGCACGACCTCCAGCTCCAAAACAGGACAAATGTTAGACTTACTGTAAAAGTGTGCATCCTCCCGCAAATGCTGGTTTTTACATTCCCTACCTTACCTTTGATCACTGTTGGTTTCACGATTAACCAGTCATTTTATTTCTGTTACTCTATAGCAACATATTTAACGTATACAATCATACCTTCAGTTGTATTGATGTTGTGAATATGGTATAGACCCACCTTTACGCAGGCCCAATGGCAATAGGTACATAGTCATGTGTAACTGCATAAGAACATCCATGTACAAATGCTATCAACATACTAACATTTCATATCAATTTCCTTTTGCAGATTTCCACTGTTTATAGCAGTATACAAGATATGCTATGAAGCAACACCTGTCAAAGAATTCATCTCTTGTCTGCAGAACCACCCAGAACACTTGTAACGATGGAGAAGACCTAATCATCTTAGGTTTAAATATTTCTCAATGTATGCCAAGCATCGTTTTAGAATTATGTAACCTGGTTTGACCCGGATTTGTGTGTATATTCTTTTGCCAATTATTGCTTTTTTAATACATTTCGTATGTCTTCATGAAAATAGGATATCAACATGTCCAACTTCTTTCATTTTTAGATTTGTAGTGTGTCACTAGTGTGGCCTCACAGTGCAGACTGAGATCTTGAGAGGACAAGTGGTGCTTGCAAGTAAATATTTCTGGAGCAGGTAGAATTTCAGCGCTTTCTTAAACGATAAGCAAGGGTCAGCAACCTTTGGCTCTCCAGATGTTTTGAACTACAAATCCCATCAGCTCTAGTCAGCAATGCAAACCATCATAGCAGTTGCGCATATGCGAGAGCCACAGGTTGCAGACCCCTGCTGTAAGCAGTCATCATTCTTGCGCTCCTTTCATGGCAAACTCTAAAGTTCCAAGTTATAAAAATACACAAATGACCCTTGGGAGTAGTTACATTTCCCAGCATTTCTTCAGCAGCAATATAGTTTCATATTACAAACTGACGCTATATTAACCTTTATAATTTGTGATTTAAAATGTTCCAACTGTACATTATCGAAAATATCACGTGTTGTACTTTTAGGACTTTCCTAAACGCTGGAGCCATTACATTAAACATATTCCTAGAGCGCACACTAGTTTAAACATTTATTCTGAAAATCAGATTCTGTGTAATGTTGGGGCAGTTACTTTTACTTGAGTTTAAGGAATTTCAAACCCTTTTGCAAACCCTTTTGCACAATTGTATATATAGTTCAGATAGAAAGTTCTATTTTCCTTTCTAAACCTTTTGATGCAGTATATGTTCTAAACGCACAATGTTTAGATGTCTTTTATATTCATCCCCCCAGACCTTTGAATGAATTGAGATTGTTACCATAGAAAATATAATTAATCAGGTGAAGTAGTGAAGCAATAGAAGACACTCAATATGGATGTTGCCAAACGCTGTGTACACGATTTCGCCAGTACATTTTAGGGCAGAAGGCTAAGCAAGGAATCATCCAGCGGAAGATACTGTACCATTTACACGGTTCGGGTGTTCGACTTGCTATTTCTTTAAGAATTATACTGTACCATATGCAGTTTTACAGCAGCCAAAAAGAAGTACCCATACACATTTTATCACACAACAGAGAGCATAGGAACAAACTTTCCCCCCGAATCCAGAATATTCTGGAGGTGGTTAAAATGTAGCAAAGTCTTTGCGCTGAGAAATTCCTTATGTATGTCTGCTAGTTAACATTTCTTGCACAAGGCATAGGAGCAAAGACGTTCCATGATTTTTGTCAGTGAGGATTTGCACACATCTGGCATTGCGAAGGACGTGCATGCCCATAGATTCCTTTATGTACACAATACAGCAGATTTTTTAAAAATACATTTGGGGTGACATTGCTACATTATTGCCAGCGAAAGGCTTACCTTGTGTCCAATTTATAAAGAAAACTAAACCATAATGTTCGTTTTTTCTAACTTCAAAGTATCATACAAGTTCCCTCATCTAAGCATATCAAACTATTTTGTTTAACATCTGTAAAGTAAAAAAAAAGTTATTACTTAGTAATCAGCAAGTATAAAGCTATATTTGAATTTAATGTGTGTATATTCCAGCACCACACAAATAAACATTTCACTAACCACCTTGTGCATTTAATACATCTTGTTTAGTCACGAAGCAATCTAGGAAAAAAGGAGAAAGGTTTGTTTCACTGATTTTATTAGTGTCCCAAGTCACTTACAATACATCTAATGCAAATTAAATTATACATGTTTTCAGTCTTTAAATAACGCAAGATAGCCCTTGAAAGCACAGTTTGTCAAACCAAAATGTAAACGCCTGTAAAATAACTGTTGTACATTTTGTAACAAAAAGGTAAACACTTCCTGAAACTTGTTCTATTCACAGGTTATTGTAGTAACTTGGTTGAAAATATTTGCCCCCAGACATACAGACTAGTTTTATTCTGTATGCAGATAACGTGCTCTTGGTACAGTTTTTATTGCACATCTGCGGTGTATACCCTGAACAGTAGATCAAAGAGACTCACTGAGTCGAGCATTAGCTTAAATACCAGTGTATTTAGATCTTGTCTTACAAATATTAGGAAATATATAAATGGTAATTTAAAACACTGTACAAAATCCTAGAGTAGTCTTAAGTTTAACAATTGATAACTTTTTAAAGTTCAATCAGGACGTTCCCATAAAATCAGTTTTTCTTTATGTCCCCCCGTTGCCACAAAAACACCAATGTGCGATTTTATCTTGAAAGAAGAAATAATTGTTTAAATGGCGTTTTTGACACACTTTGAAACAATGCAATCGGCTAGGACTACCGAAAGTTATAAAATGAAGCAGCTGTTTTTCCGCTCCGCTAAAACGGCATACCAAAATCATAGAACAATATCTGACTTGGGCAACATAGACAGACATGAAAACAAATGGTAAAGAAAATACGATCAGGATTGATAAAGAGCAGCACACATCCAAGACACTGGTATTTCATCCTAGAAAATAAAAAACGAGGTAATACTGCTTCTCTACTTTCACATTTTCTGAATGAATAACGACTGTGCTCTGAAGTCAACAATTCACAATCTAATATCACGGCATTCTAAACCATGTTAAAATGCAAAAATGCAAGTTATGAATTGTGCACTACAGAGATTGTCTGCATGTGGATATTCTGTGCAATATTTGCTCATTTGAAGGGTTTCATATGGTTCTCTGCATGTGCACTGTCTTTGCAACAAGAGACTAGTCCATTTTATGTTATGCAATGAATCCTTAAATGGCGCTTTCTTTCTATATTTTACTCAATACATCCGAGAAGCATTTATGTTAAGAGATCATTGGCAAAATACTGTCCCATTCGCAATGAGCAGAAATCACGGAGGAGGACTGGAAGATACTGCTCATCTTTCCATACCATGATACAATAAGTATATTCCTGACCACTTCAGCAAGACGTATTCACTGCATAGTAGTAGAGAAATCAATCTAACTGAATACATATTAATTTATGGACATACACATGTATGGGAAAACACAAAATGGGTGTTCATTTTGTAACTATCAATAACAACATAGGTTACCCTTAAACTAATAGGAAAAAAGAAAAGGGATGAAGAAAAACCTAAGATACTTTTCACACAGACCACAACGCAGAATACACCATTTCCTTAAAGATAGTAGCATCCTCTTCATCACAGTAATTGAACTCTGCAGTAGGTGTTACTTTAGTTATTGAAGTAAATTACATTTCTGTACCCAATGTTTTATCAATCTTGGTTTTACCAGGCAGTACATAGTTATTTATACAGTAAGATGACTGAACGCAACTCACTTAAGAAACATTTTGTATCCTTTTACATCTTGTACATACAAATGTCCCATATAAAACAAACAACTTATGGTCAAATGTGATCTTTGTCCACATCTTTATAAGCAACAGCACAATGTGGAATCATGATCCATTCTGCAAAACCATGTTAATAAAGACGCTGCATATCCAATATACCAAACTAAGTTTACATCTGGAACAAACAATGATTGCTGGAAATAACAAAGTTACTCACCGTAGTGACTACCTTGCTCCTAATCCATAGCCCCCTTTCCTCCATACTTGTGGGGCATTCAGTGTAAAAAAGCATCAAACATTTTTGTTTTTGTCCTTCAGTCCTTCTCTATTGCCAGGTCTGAGGCCATTTAAGCAATAATAGAGGCTACTTTTTAGAGGGGACGGCGGGCGGGCGTATGGAGGAAAGGGGACTATTGACTTAGGAGTAAGCTAGTCACTACGCTGAGTAACTTTGTTATACTCCTACATCCCATCCCCTTTCCTCCATACTTGTGGGAGATTCCCAAGCACACACCACAGATACTACGGGTGGATGGAAGACCCCTTTACTGAAATAAGTTCTTAAGGTCAGCCTGGCCAAATTGGGCATCGGCCCTGGAGCTCAGGTGTAAGCAGTAATGCTTACAAAAAGCTGATGGGGAAGGCCACGTAGCTGCCTTTGCGATGGACTCCCGAGGGACATACTTTTGGAAGGCAACAGCAGCTGCTTTGCCACGTACAAGATGAGCATGGATGCCTTTTGGAGGTTGAAGGTCTCGAATGCTAGAGGCATCTGAAATACATGAGGCAATCCATCGGGAGATAGTTGCTTTGGAAGCCAGTTTCCCTTTCGGGTCTCCGAATGTGAGAAAGAGTTGCGAGGAGCTTCTGAGTTCTATCGAGGTAGACCTTCAGGGCTCGCCTGACGTCCAAGTTGTGTAAAACTCTCTTGACATCCGATGGCGGGTTAGGAAAAAAACACAGGTAAGGAGATTGATTGTTTCAAGTGAAAATCAGTAACCACCTTAGTCAGGAAGGAAGGATGAGAGCGAAGCACAGCCTTATCCTTGTAGAAAGTAAGGAACAGATGTTCCACGGAAAGAGCTTGGAGCTCACTAACTCACCTCACCGATGTTACTGCGACCAGAAAGGCAACCTTCCAAGAAAGGTATTTAAGATCGGTGGTGGCCATTGGTTCAAATGGCTTATGTCATAACGCAGTGAGAAACGAAAACAAAACCTGTTTTCCAGCAGTTAACTCCTCTATGCACACCTGTGAGATAAAAGATCCCTAAATGATTCTCAAATGGACCGAGGGATGCAGGCAAAAATGATCGATTCTTTCTTGTGCATTCGTGTGCAATTATGTTCAAGTATTGTTCAATGTACAGCCTCGGCTGTATTAGTAGTACCAAAATATACACTCATACTCAGTAAAGGTCTAAAATAGGTCCAGACAGTTAGATGCTTCAGTTAATAATAAAGGTCCTGAGACTCAATAATTGTTTCAAAAGTATATCATCTTAAAGTGAAAAGGACAAAAGAGATTCCTCAAACATAGTTACACAAACTACAAATATGTATAGCAGAAAATCTAATAATGCAGTGATAGGTCGTGTTACATCTTTCACACAACAAAATGTAGAAACATCACAGTTTACACATTTTTAACAAAACAAGAAGAAAAGTATAATGAACATCCTAATGGGCTCCACTAATGATGGTTTGATTAGTGTCTCGCCAACGCGTTTCGGATTCTTCCCGAATCCTTCTTCAGGGCCTTGGAGCCTATTATTTCTTGCTCTTGTAGGTATAAATCTCAAAACAATTGTGCGGTGAGGACCACATGCAAATCCCAATTGGGATGAGGGGAGCGCACCGGCAGGGCGAGATGAAGAAGTCCCCCAAAATGTCTTTTAATGACCGGATTAGTCAATGAAAAAGTCCATGGACAGGTAGGCCGCAAAGGCAGTTAAGTAAGTTCTGCAAGGCAGAACATGAATGCCCGAAGCTGCGAGGTGAGACACAAAGGATAGAACAGTGTCAACCGTAGCGTGCCTGGCATCAAGTTGTTTAGCAAAGCACAAGTGGCAAAAACAGAGTAATTGCTCCTATATTGAGCCCTCGTAGAAGGTTTCCTAGCCACCTGGATAATGCACATTGTGTCCTCGGACAGATTCAACTGCGCTAAAGATCTGAATTCAGGCACCAGGCCGCCAAGCTGAACGATTGTGGGGAGGGGTGCCACAGCTGGGGATTGCTCTGGTGAAGGAGGTCGGGAATCAGCAGCAATCTGATCGGAGGAAGAATCGACAGATGCTGAAGTTCCAAAAACCAGAATCTGGTTGACCACCAAGGAGCTATGAACAGGAGAGTGCAGTTTGATGCGCTCCTGAGCTTGCTGAGTGACCGATGAATCAGAGGCAAAGGAAGAAAAGCATAAGCCTCCAAGTTGTGCCACAGGATCTCGAGGGCGTCACCCAAGGAGGCCCCTCTGAGGACGTCCCTGGATGCATAAAGAGGAAGTTTCCTGTCTGAGAGTCGCAAAGAGGTCCCCTTCGGGAATGCCCCATTGGCAAAAAATGCAGGAGAGGACATCACTGTTCATTTCCAACTCGTAACTGCCTGCCGACTGACGGCTCAGTGAGTCTGCAGTTACATTGATGTGACCCAGGATGTGTACAGCCTGGAGCTAGACCTTGTGCTGGATGGGCCAGTCCCAAATTCGTATGGCTAGGTCTACAAGGAGAGGTGACCTGGTGCCACCCTGCTTGTTGATGTAAAACATTGCCACATAATTGTCCGTGCGAACATGGACTACCTTGTTGGTGATGGACGGTTGAAAAGCTTTGAGCACCAGGAACACAGCCAGGCGTTCCAGATAATTGATATGGAACAGCCTGTCCTGAAGTGTCCATAGGTCGAATACCTCTAGGTGACATAGCTTTGCTCCCCACCTCAGAAGGGAGGAGTCTGTGGTGACCGTCACTTGTGGGCGGGGCCCCCACTGAAAGGTTGTTGGTCGAAGACCACCACTATAGGTCGGCCATCATGAAGGATGGAACTGGAATTATCCTGGAATCCGGGTCCGTTGCCTGAGACCAGCTGCTCCGAAGAACTAGCTGAATATGCCTCATCTTCAGCCGTGCAAGAGGTAGAGCTAGCACGCAAGAGGCCATGAGACCCAGAAGTCTCTGGAACCATCAGGCCATCACGTGCGAGGAATGGAGGAAGCTGACACGTGGTTGATAGGTCTGCAATCCTGTTCGCCGTTAAGAACACCTTGGTACTTACCATAATCCAACAGAAACCCATGAAAATCAGGTCTTGAGAGACCGTCATAGATGCTTTCCGCCAATTCACTGACAGTCCAAGATGGAACAGGAGCTGAAGGAGAGAATGAAGATTGGTCAAGGCCGTCTGTGGGCAAAGACTACACAGGAGCCAATCATCCAAATATGGATATACAGGAATTCCCTGCAGTTTGAGGAAAGTGATGACCGACATCTTCGTAAAGACATGCTGTGCCAAGCTGAGACCAAAACATAGCACACAGAACTGGAAGTGTTCCTCTCCAAGGGAGAAATGCAGATATTTCCGATGCAGAACTTCAAATCTGAATGTGCATGTATGCGTCCTAGAGGCCTACTACGCTCAGCCAGTTGCCCTTCCGAAGAGAAAACTATTTGGCAAGGCGTGATCATCTTGAATTTCTCTTGGGGAAGAGAAAGACTGAACTGGGAAAGATTGAGGATAGTGCGTAGGCCAGCCTGGTTGGGTTTGGGCACTGTTAACAGATGCGAGTAGTAGCCCTTCCCTTGCTCCCTGAAGGAAATAGGCTCCACAGCTCTGAGGTCTAGAGGTTTCAGTACCTCGGCTCTGAGGGAGGGCGACCCGGTCTGCTGGAAGGGAGGGTTGAAGGGTTGGGTAGGGGGAAACGGAAGCCCGCCCAAGCGAGAGACAAAACCCATCGGTCTTTGGTGATGGTCTGCCACACTGCCAGATGAGACAAAATCCGTCCTCCCACCGGAGTCTCGTGCGACCGACAAAATTTATAATTTGGATGATTTGTCAGCAGGGAGATTACCTGTCCCTGGAGAGGAGGCTGCTGGGCAAGAGAAAAACCGGCCACCTTACCGTTGTTGCTTATGGCAGGACCCGCCAACCGGAGCTTCAGAACAGCATGCACAGGGATCCTGAAACCCCCTGAACCCAGAGGAGGACAGAGTTTGGGACCCTGACCGCTGTGTGTAAAGGGCCTTAGCTGGAGCTTTCGCCAGGACTGATAACGACTTTTTAGTTTGAGTACTCGCCTTAGTCTTTGACAGTTCCTCATCTTTGGAAGAATGGAACAATTCCTTAACATCAAAGGGAAGATCCAGCACTTTGTCCTGCACTTCCTTTGAGAACTTTGTTGCATAGAGCCACGCTTGGAGGGAAATGTCAACCCCAACCATAAGGCCTTGAGCAGAGGTATCTACGTGGTGAGCCGCAACCTCCAGTAGATCCTGGGCCAACACTCTGGCGTCCAACAAACTGGCTTTGAAGTCTTCTAGCCTAACCACAGGTAAACATTGCTGGAAATCAGCTAGCTCCCTCCACAGCCTGACATTGACCACAGCCAAGATGAGCTTGGTGTTAACCTGACTAAATTGGAGCACTGAATTGGAAAATACTTTCTTGCCAATTGCGTCAATAAGTTTGTCCTCCTTGGAGAGGATTTGAGCTGCTGCAGTGGAGGATGTCGAGGCCGGTTTGGACTGAAGAATGGCTGCTGCCACAACCGTTGATGGGATTGGACAAGTCGACAAGGCTGTATCTTCCGAGGCATGAAGCTTGTATCGAGCATCAATCCTCTTGATGAGATACAGCCCAGTATGGGGTTAGTCCCAGACCTTGCGGGCCTCAGCCAAGACGTCCTTCTGGAGGAACAGGCCGGTGTGCTCCTGTGGTGATAGGGTAAAGGCTCCAGAAAGCACCCCCTCCTGTGGAGCGCGAGCCTCGGGGACTGGAATATCAAGCAAGGCCATCATATCAAGCACCCGGTCATGGAATGCTCTGATAGAGCGGGGCTGTTCATCGCTGTCCTGGTCTGCCTGGCCCTCATCCAGTGAAGTGGGAACAGAAGGCTGATCCGCTGCACGTGGCACCTCAGCTGTTAAAGTGTTGTCTAGCGGCGCACCCAAAGTTTTTTCTATTGGGGATAGCGAAGGCAGAGGAGGGAGTGATGGAGGAGGTCCAGCAGGTAGATTTCGAGGAGGTGACACCACTGTGGCCTGTGAAGGAATAGCCGGGGCAGAATGCAGCACAGGGGGTTCAGGATACATTTCCTTGAAAAGACCCTTAAAGTACCCCCTCATGGGATCAGAGTGCACGAGCGTCTGAAACTTCCCAAAAAACACATCCTCAGATGAAGGTCTAGGCGCTGGAGTGGGCCGAGGCCGCTCGGAAGGGGCATACCCCCATGAACTCAATGAGGACAGTTGCCAGAAAGATCCTGCACCGGCTGTGTCCACATAGGTCAGGGGTGCGGAAGCAGGAGGTAGCGAGACTATGTGGCAGTGGTGCCCAAGCGTGTCAATTCACTGAAGGCCGGAACAGGTTTTTGTTATCCACATGGTGTGGAAAAAACTTCAGCCCCAAAAGGAATCCCCCGTTCCCCCCCCAAAACCAGCCGTAGTGAACGGTGGGGTAAGAGGGGTAGACAAAATGGCTGCCGTGGAGGTTGAGCCGCCATTTTGTCAACACCCGAGGTGAACTGCGTCACAGCCAAAGGTGAGGCAACGGTCTCCTCAGGAGAGTCAGGGCCCTTATGTGACATTTTAGCCTTGAAATAAGGATCCTCGGCCTGGCAGGTCTAGGGTGTTTACTGGACATCCCAGGGACTGCCTCAAAATTAGCCTCCAATGGAGGAACCTCGGTAGAGCCGGTTCTCGAAGGCCTGAGGTGCGTGACCGCCTTCTTTGCCCCCACGTCAGACATGGTACCACCACGACTCTGAGCGCGGGAAGGTTGAGAAATGTACCTCACCGACAGAACTCTCAAAGAGTATCCCTCAACTCTGTCGGTACTGGATTTAGTCCCAAGAAGGGGAACCACGGAATGGAACCCGGGACATTTAGCTCCCTCAAGAGGGGCCTCGAGATGTGACTCGGTGTGAAAAGCTCCAGAAATGGAGACCTCAGGTCAAACCCCAGTATCCAGAGCCACAGAAGAACTGGGCTGAACTTTAGTCCCAAAAGGGAAAGCTCGGAAACAATGTCCGGTTTTGGCAAGCCCACTGCGGGAACCCTCGGAGGAACCTCTGGTGTGCCTATTAGGCCCCTTGTTGGGCACCTCAGGGATGCCCCTGGTAACAGAGCTACTCAAGCCCCTCCCAGTCCTAGAAGACCCCGGGAAGGAGAGCTGAAAATGCAGTGGAGGAACGCGTTGAAACACCTCCTCCCACTGAAGAAGATGCTGGAGTGCCCGGACGGAGAGGGAATCGCAATAAAAACACAAATCCCAACTATGTTCCGTGCCTAGACACACTAGGCAAAGAGAGTGGTGATCCGCCCTCGCGAAACGACTTTCGCATGAAGAACAGGACACGAATCCCAGACGCTCCGGCATAGACGGAGGACTAGATGACTGTGGAACTGGAGCAGGAAGGAAGGATAAAGGAAATAAAAATAAAAAAAATCCCTGTGATGCTAGTGCGTCCAGCCTCGACCGCACAGAGAAAAGGACTGAAGGGCGATGCAGAGCTCAGGAGGGCAGGGTTACAGCCACGTGCGGTTCCCCGCGTAGAAATAAAAGGACAAAAACTAAAATATTTGATGATTTTTTACAAAAGTGCTCTGGTTCCGTCCCAAAGGACAGAATGTCCCACAAGTATGGAGGAAAGGGGACGGGACGTATGAGTAAGTCTGATTGGGGGCTTAAGTTCAAGCAGAATAGATTCTACATCAGATATTTTTCAAATGATCACTAGCATAACAAATGTTAGTGCAAACGCATGTCATAAAATAAAATATATTGAAGTATAAAAACCATCATAACGGATGCCACTACCTATTGCACAGTGGGCAAATTATCAATATGCTTTTCAGCAGACCAAAAAATTACCTTTTACAAAACATGTTAGGACTTCCAAAACAAGTTATTTTTAAATTATAACCAAGTACTCTAATGCTCAAAAAGGCCATTTTGAAATGATTTATGCTTGTGGACTATGGCTGAAATGCTTAACTCTACCTCTTTTCTGTTAGCAATTAAGCAGTCAAACTTGAGGTGTACTTGTGATTTTTACAAAAGTGATCAGTAATTCACTGAAACGCTAAGTACATTTTTGCATGTGCAACAATGAATCTTCTTTTAACTGCATGGAGACAAAAACAGTTCAACTTCAGAGGTTAAAGTAAATTATGATTTGCATGGTTTTGAGAGAACAACAAAGTACGTATTCCCACTAATTCAAATAAACTAGCTCTACAATAAAACATTTTAATTGCCATGCTATCTCAGTCAGCATTCATAATTTTAGGGTTAATTTCTATCCATCTACCCTCACTAACCAATCCTGTCTTTCTTGCAGAGCCACGTGAGCGCATAGAGACTGCCCCTGGGTGGTAGCGGTGCGCGGTATAAGGCAACATAACATCTCGGAAAACGTACATGATGCCCTATTTCTAATTTTAATTGGTTTGATAATTGTGAAAATGAACCCCAACTGAGCGAACAACTTCAATATAGATTTATGGGTGCTATGTGGGCTCGGGGTATTTTTAACAGACAAAAGTGAACACTGAAGAAAGGAAAAAAACGATTTTCATTAACTTTGCTTGGTGTGTAACTTACTATGGTAACGGTTATAACATTACAAAAAAAAACGTATAGCTACCAGGTATTTGAACTTTGTTTATGTTTAGTGTGCAAAGAGAATAAGGTGAAGCTTAATGGACTACGTAAGATAGGCGAAACCATGTAAAACAACGTTAATCTATGTAAGAACCTTAGAGTACAATCTATTTTCTGCAGTTAAACTGAAGGTTGATTGCTGTCGTTGAGGCAAGAGAGCTGGGTATGGCTCCTGCAGACAGACACTGTACCATAGCATTTGACACTACCATTCAACCCTATTCTGTTCCTTATACTATTAAAATGTACTAGAATCCTAAATGCATGCCTCTATGTTTGTGCACCATACATGAAGAGGCCATTCGCAAGAGACAGCACGGGATGCATTTGAAGCTGGCCTACGATTTCAGATGTAGGATAAAAGTGCAGTGGACCAAAGGTATCATGGTGAATAAAAATCAAATACAGTGTATTTGCTTTCAAAATGGGACAAGAGTGTTTTATCAATTAAAAAGTGCATTTCCTATCACGAAATGTCATAGCCTGTAAACAGAAACGACCAATTTTACCATGGAACAAAAACATTCCTGATAAGCAAAACAAATCTAAATAAATATAAGGACGCTGCAATAAGTGTAAAATGGGACTATCAGTAATGACTATTGCAATTTCCAGAGCAAAAGGGCCAGGGGTTTGTCAAGTTTAAAGCTTCCACTAAACTACTGTGATGTTGGTCACGCATATTTCCAGTGCATACACATATACCTTTTAAGGACACAGGTGCATGGATGACAAATGAAGCATGCACATAATTCGTATATACATGTTACATTCTCTAAGCTTTTAAACTCCTATTGCGCTCACTATCCGCAGCTTTCCCTGTTTGCAAAATGTATGCATGGCTTTGGGACCAGCAAGGATACACTCTGCTTTAGTTGCGGGCACTTCCCCCAGTGTTCACGGCATATCTAATACAGGAATTAACCTAACGGTACTTATGGGGGAAAAGTCTTTATGAGAGGATCAGGGGACAGGCATGAGGTATTTTCTTTATGTAATAGCCAGTCTTGAACGTGTATTGCCTCCTAGCCCAGTAACCCAGTAACAAAAAAAACAAAAAAAAAGATACATAACTTTTGTACTAGATGGGAAGTCCGTGGGGATGTCCATACAGATTTCAAAGGCTTAACCATTTAATTACACTTAGGACAAAAATAAAAGGTCCTAATTTAGTGTTTTTTTTTTCCTATTTACATGTGGGTACTAGCAAATGGTGCGTCTTGGCCAGCTAACTCCAGGTACAATTTAAGACCCACTAGTGCTAAAGAACTGTGTTCCTATTGACTGGGGAAAGGGTAAGCTCTAGACACCAAGTAAAAAACATCCTCATACTGGACAGCACACACATTGGCATCAGTTGCGTTATGAACCTTGGGGGCATATAGATTTGTAGATGATGTGAAATTCAGCATTTTTCCTACCTCATCAGGTTCTAGCTATGGCTGGAATATTTTAATTTACACACACATTCTAAAACACACTGAAAGGAAAAACAACCTGAGCAGATCACACTTCCAATGTGAAGCCACAAATGGAATGCAAAGTCGGTGAAATAAGAGGTAAAGGAGAAATGTGTGCTGTTTGTATGTCAACAGCGTATGTATGTCAGTAAGACAAGCACAAATGACTGGCCTACAAAAAAGTAAATTTCACAAGGATTAAGAACTTTTTGACTAGTATTTTGGTATTGTCAAATTTCAAGTGAAAATGTGGAAATTGCTAAATTGTTAGTCGTGTTCAATTTATCTGCAAAATACTTGGGACTATAAAGGCCATTTTATGTCCGAATCCATCTTCTCTCCCAATAGCCTAACCACAAAAGCTAGATGAATGGTAAACCTGCTTCCTATGCAGACTATACAAGAAATGTGGTGCGGCACCCACACTCATGCTCCTTGGTACTCATCCACAATGTCCATAATCAGAGTTGCATCAGTCACAGTTTTGACATCAAATGGAGAAAACTGGTACGACACTGAACCAGACGTAACCATAGTCTTTGACACTATGAGGCGGCTAGGTGGTAATCAAATAGGCACATGGTACTTATTGTATATCCAGAATAGAGCATGTGTCTTCCTGGTTCTGTGGTAAAAGGCTTGTTTTTAAATAATATAACATTAAGCAATGCATTGTACTTCGTGAAAGATATACACCTTCATTGTCTAACAGCCCAGAGTAGGACCAACTGTATGTGTTTTATAACGTGGGAGAATATAAACGCTCACAACTGTTGTCAGTATATTAGTATAGAAGGTAAATGCCACCTTAATGTCAGGTTGATGCCATAAGTCTCAGCAGAGCTTGAGATCCAGAAATGTAAGCACCACAGCACCGAAAGTCTGAAAATGTAATGTGCAAATTGAAGACTAGCACTAGGAGCGTCAAAGTAGACACTTTCCCATAATCCACATCAATGTTCAAGATAAAATAAACTTGAGTGTATGAAAAGTTTCTCATATACAGGGACGGGAGGGTAGCCAGGGGCAACACGCTTGTCTTCGAAGCAAAACACAGATTTGAATCCTGGTCCTGCGCTTAGAGACTGCTCCCGGTCCTACTGTTGGGAATATCTGTGGCCTTGTTTTGGACCAATGAAAAAAAATAAATGTATTAATATCTTCCAGGACAAGACCGAAGGTTTACAGATGACGCAAACAGTAACTACCCCCACCCTATTTCTTTTTCAACAGTTTTTCACCTCTGGACATATTCCCCTGGGAGCGATCGATGAGCTTCCATAATGCACAGGGAATTCTTGCATGAAGTTTCCCTTGGCTTTGCTCTCTAAGGAGTCAGAAAAAGGATTTTTGAAGGTCTCATTCTGAGCTAAGCTGCTTTGCTTCCCTTAAAAAAAGATTCCCTCGGAAAATGTATATTTAAATATAAAGGCCTAGGTAAATTAGCATAGAGTCCCACTTCTGGGAAGTTCCAACAGGAGGCGACTGCTCAATTTGCAGTCTTTGTTTTCAAATGTTTCGAATCTTTGTTGCCTAAAGAGGACCTTGTCAAATCAAATGAATGTGCTTGGTGTTGAGGGGTCACCCCTGTATATGCTTCGGAAACGATTGCCTATATTACTAAGGCTTGGAGAGTGATACACACATGGTATAAAGTGATAGAAGACTCCGACGAGGGAAACGTTAGTTTCAATTAAAGGGTTGATTTTTATTTTTCTTCTTTTGGAAAGAATGGTTGTTTTGCCATTGCTACAGCTATGTGTGAACATGAGTAACCCCTATTGGTGCAAGGTGTAGGATTCAGGTTACAAGCCTGGATGGCTTTAAATGGGGGCCACTCTGTAAGCCTTTCACTAGGGCTGTATGAATGTCATATGTGAGCATCACTGAAGACCCCTACCAATAGACAAGACCTCAAATTGACTTCAGAAGAAAAGTCCCAGCGTATTCTCCAACATGTATGTTGTAGAGTGGAACTCACCACTTGATAGACTCATCACCTGTGCACCAGTCGGTAGGAACACAGTTCTGGAGCAGTAGTGGGGCAGTCAAGCCTTTTCCCAGAATTGGTCAACCTAACCCTGAAGTCTTAACCAAAGACTAGGGCTAGCTTGGATTGGACAAAATGTTCCATTACCACCATATAATTTGGTCTTAGTACTGCAGTGTCTCTAAACTGTGAGTTCTGCAGAACTCTGAGAATAGGTTTGGAATCTGAATTTAAGTGTCACCACCACATTGAGTAGCCTTCCGCCAATGTAATCCCAAGAGAAAGGTGGGATCTGTGCAAACATAGGGTGTGAGGATAGCGCTAGAGCATCATTACGTCAGATCAAAAAGGGGATAATCAAGATGAATTAAAAATAAAAACAGAAATATGTTGACAGACAGGCGTACAGTCGAGGAAAATAACTTGCTTACATACTTCAGGGCTGAGGTACCCGTTTGTACACCGCTTGCGGAGCAGATAGCGTCACAGATGAGTAGTTCTTTTGTAGCCCAAAAGTATTAAAGAAAAACTAAACTATTGCACTGTTGACACTCTGGTTTCATGTACAAAATACTGGCACTTGACAGACAGTCGCAAATCGTTGCAGCATTTAAAATGTCTTTTTGTCTTTATGTACTTCATTTCCTATATTTGCAGGACTCGTCCGCCGAGTGACACCACAAACATAACGGTATCTCCTATAACATGGCAAATTGAAACACCAAGGCTGCCGTGCTACTATTTGAGGAATCCAACCACATTGTTGCCGACGTGCAAGCACATTTCTGCTCATTTAATGGAGTTCGCAGAAGAAATCTTCCAAGATCATGCCCCTTCATTCAATGGTGTGCACACAGGAGAAATCCGGCCAGCAGTGGAAGCAGGTTAATGGCGAGCAGCCACAAGGCCACAGCAGGACTTGAAGATCGAGAGCATAAATCTAGGAGTCACAAAGAAAATAGTTACTCATCTCCTTCTTTCGATTATCGCAATACTATCTCAGCAATTCAAAAACAATCAGATGACTAAATTGCAAGCAACTAGAAAACGACTTTCAGCACAATTGCATTGCAAGTACTGAAACTGTACACAATTAGTTCAGATCTGCGGTTTAGTACATACATATATTACATTTATTTAATTGCAGAGTATACTTATCAAAAATAAAGTAAAGTAGCAAACACAATTTCGACTGGGGTGCACTTACAAACTGTCAAGGTAACTAACTCAAAGGGGATTATGTGGCTATGATGCTGGTCTATAAAAGTGATCTTGTAGCGATACTACCTTTTTTAAGCAAACTCATTCGGTTTGCTACGGAGAAAGTACTTATCGTAATGTTCTGTCTATGAATTCTACTCCCACAGATTCCTCGTCTGATAGATGGCCCTTGCAGCGTCAGCTGCTCGAAAACATTTTCAACAGGGGGCGTAGTACGACTCTACGTCGATCATTGATCAACCTTGACTCGGCCACGCTAGACCTCGACCCTGGACGTGACATCGGCAGTACTTATAACAAGTCTCTAAGCCCCCGTACCTCTGTTCCTACCCTTTTGAGCTCAGCCGCTACAACCTTTTTTATGATGTGCCACCGTAGTAGTCAATATGGGTACCAGGGCAGAGAAGCATTGTGGTCCTAGGGTGATTCTTATAGTCTGTTGTGGAGTTGGATGGTAGCTGCTTTGATTCAGTTTGGCTACAACATGCAAGTAGCCCTTTTACTTACTGTATTAGTATCCCAATGCTCCTAGATGGTAGCCTTTGGGAACTAGTGCTTTAAAAAAAAAAGTTTAAGTCCTACATCCATCAAATTTTTGGTAATTCCTTTGTCTATGTGGCACATGAGACAGGCTACAAATGGCTCTCAACCGGATCTACGTGAAATTTCCGAGGTGGAATAACCCACGAAGCAAATGTTTGCATGGGAAATGTACGTACTACAAAATGTTTGTAGATTTCCCATGCAAACATCCATTTCAAAACCCTACAAACTTACACCCCCATCCCCACACCCCCACTCACAGCCTACTTACCTTTTAAGACGCGCTTTGTCCCTGCAGCGCCAGTTCCCTTTCACTTCCGTGATCGGGAACCGGCACCGCAGGGTAGTTTCCTTTTTTTTTCGGGCAGTTGCAGGGTTTTGCCCCGTAACACCCGCACACTATACTGTGTAGTATAGTGAGCGGGTTGTTGCGGGGGACTGCCCCGCAGCCCCTGTTTTTTTTTCTTCTTTTTTTTTTCCTTTTGTCGGGTGTACTGTGGGGGTGCTCACTATACTGTTTACTATAGTGAACGGGGTGTTGCGGGGGGACACCCCCAGAGCCCCCAGCTTTTTTGGGGGGGTTATGTTCTGGCAGGGGTTTGGGGGGCCACCCCCAAACCCCCCTGCAGCCTTTTAAAAAAACTATGTTCATACCGACCCCACCAACACACCTAAACACATACCACAAAAAGTTTGAACTTTTGGTAGTTAGAACTTTTCGTGGTGTGTGTTTTAGGTCTTTTGGTGGGGTCAATAATTTTTTTCTGACATTTCGTCCTATTCCATCTTAACCTAAGCCGCCCCCTGCACCCTCAGTTGGGGTTTATACTGACGTAAATTGGTTAAAAGTCCTCTAAGATTCCAAGTCTACACCCTGTGGGGGTGGGCCAGTGTGTCTGGTAGATTTGGGGCAGCATCATTGAATGGCTTCCAAACCGTTTGTTGCCCCATCATGTGATTGGTGGGCTGGCTTAGGCCAGCCCCTGAATGAATGTATTAGTGGGAGACCCTCTGTGTATCTCATATCTATACCAGATTTCCTGTAAAACGGAAGGTGGACAGCTTCAGAGCACACTGGTGTAGCCATACTGGCAGAACACGTGCTCCTTTTGTCCTCGTTCAAGTTCCATCAAAGTTGGTCGAATCACATGAGCTCTTCTTTCGCTTCCTGCCATTCTCCTAGCTAGACTGGCTGTTCCTTCATGGGAGGTTCTCGCTGTCCTGTCTCCCTGGGAAATGCTTCTGGCCCAAGTGCCTGAAGGTGGGGAGTTTGCAGACCTTGGACCTCGGTTAGCTTGATGCTGTCCTGCCTCAGCTCAGGCTTGGGATGTCCTGGGCAGTTTCCAGTCGCCATCCCCATCATGGAACTGCTTCTCATCATTAGATGCTTCTCGCTCTCCCCCTGAGCTGGCCAGTAAACCTGGTTAGGTACTTCAGTGCTCCTGGTTGCTGGTGCTTCTGCTTCTTGGGCCGACCTCTCTGATGTCCTGTTTACTAGAACCCCAACATGGCCCATTTGACACAATTATTGCATGCAGAGGCGCCACTGGACAACAGCACTGAATTGGTTCGATAAAAATGCAAGCATAGAGGAACCCAAAACTACCTGCAAGAAACTTCACAACTATCCCAAATATTTGCCAAAATATATAGATTGGAACAAAATGTATAAAAGCAATTAGAAAGAAGGGAAACTGCTCGCAGCGTATGATATATCTGGCTTTGTTAATTACAAAATAATAGTTCCGTTTATGTTGCTTTAATAAACTGGACACACAACTGTATACGCAACTAGATAACTTTTTCTTGGAGCACTTGCAGAGGGATGTAGCCACCCTTAACCCGACCTATTGCTACATCCCTGCAATCTGCGGCACAAAGTACCCCCACAAACGTTATAACCAGATAATAATAGACAGAATCAACACGGCTAAAAGGTCCGTCAGCCAACCACGCTCCTCTTACACATGCCCGCAGAGTGCATTTTCGCACATGACAATATGTTTTGACAAACATTTTATTTAAAATGCGCCAACAGCGACTGCACCCCAGACTCTAGTTAATACCATTGTCCAAGGTTCCTTGCACCAATTGAAGACAAGATTAAGATTGCGTTAATTCGATGCACTGGCAAGACAATGGAAGAGGTTTTACAGGTAGCACAACATTTCATTGACAAATGGGATTTTTTTCAAAAGATGATGCTCAGGACAAACATTTCAAATACACCATTATGCACCCCAGGATAACAACAATGCAAATGGAGTGCCGATCGTACAACTAGCCACAGAATCACCGTCCTCACAAAATGGTGTTAATACCGCTCTGGCACTGCAATTGTAAGTTTAACCCCATTATAAATACTGCAAACAATTTGGACATTAGATCAATCACTGTCCCGTTCGTCCTCCCCATCCTCAAAGATACCAGCCACAATTTCAGCAGGCCTCTTCTAAACTGCCCTAGCTCATACCACTGGCACCCCAGACTCTAACATCATTTTTCCTTTAATTCCTCTTGACCAATCAAATAACCAGGATGGCAAAGGGAAGCCCCTCACCTATGAACGTGGGGGAGATTTGCCACCGCTCACTAAATCAGATATGTGGGAATTCCGAACGGCTCTGAAAGGTATTTCCAAACTGGTAAAGGGAAATAAAAGTCAAGACACAACAGCAGATCTTGACGAGGCACTACATGATACGCATCACAAGGCTCACCAGCTTGTAAATGGAAATGTGCAGGATATGCAATAAGCATTGGAACATGGCCATTCAAACCTGAAGAAAGGAATGGGGCTAATAGCCAGGAAGAACATGAAAACAGAAGTAGATGCAAAAACTTGCAAGTACGCAGCCTTGCAGAGGGAGCGAAGGCTCCAATCGCAAAGAGTGGCCAACAAGCTATTTTCCAAGTCATGTATCCAGAGTTGGACATAGGGGTCACTCCAAATAGTTGATGTGCTGCATAAAGACCAAAAGGGTATTTCCAAGAGATGTGATCATGAAATATCAGAAATACACACTGAAGGAAGACATGTGATGCTTGTGGAAACACTGCACAATCCCATAAGGAGGCCAATCCATTCAAATATATCAAGATATTACAGCACTGAACCTTCAGAAGAGGTATTCCTTAAGGTTATTTCTGGAGATGCAAGGGTTGCTAAAAATTGATTTGCATTTCTCATTCAGTCTGTTTTTCATCGGGCACTATAGGTGTACAGACTTGGGAGAAGGAGTTTCTTTGCTTAGGGTGATTAAGCAGTCTGTGCACAACAGCTGGGTGAAGTACACCCCCATAGAAGGTGAAAACTTCTCGACAACGAGCAGACGCTTCGCTGGATGACGCTCACGAAGGACACATGCAAGTCTCCTAATGAATCTTTTCTCACCAATGACCGATTTGTTGGGGATGACAGCTAAAAATAACTAATATTCTTAGACTGTGCTTTTACCCTGGCAGTGTTTCCACTGTTGTTGGTTTGCGGCACCTGGGTACATGCTCACTTATTACTCTTGCGATCTTGGCATCATTAGCTAGAATGAACGCACACAGGTTAGGAGTGTCCTTTGGGTGACTATACAGCCCACTTATGAGTTTGCTGTGGTCACTGGTTTAAAATGATAGTGGTGGGCGTGGTTCCTCTCTTGCGGCAGGGCCAGGCATCCAAAACGTGGATGATGTCGGTTTATTAATTCCCTCTGGTCGGCCCTCGCCTCTTTCGCATGGTTAACAAGCTTCAGGGTGATTGTTTCAGGCCCTATTTACATGTTGCTGAATGATGTTCTGGGGGTATGGGAAGTTTGTGGGGGTTGGGTAGGTTTTAGGGGGGTGATTTATCTTTTCTTTGCTAGTCAACTTACTGCTTTAATTACTGTTTTATTGATTGAGACATGAAGCAGGAATGTGGGATTGCTAAGTGGCCCATATTGTTTTATAATCAACTAGAGTTGTGCATCATTTTATTAACGTCTAGTGCAAAGTGTTTGAATTCGAGTAACTAGAGGGTTAAGCTATTCCACATTTTAAACAAAGAAAAGGCTGACTTGGTGTGTATTCAAGAGACATTTACTCACACAAGATAATAAGCTCAGATCTAATACATTTCCTGTGCAATTTCACGCCATTGCTACAGCTAAAACAAAGGGGGAGGCCCCCAACGCTCATCTTACTTTGCATATTAGCAAAGGGGGGAATTGGAGAGGAATATCATTACACTTGCTATGAAATATGGCCACGAGGGACAAACTTTTTTTTAACGATGCATACAGTAATTGTTAGAGTTTGCTGTGGAACCTATAATAATTGGGTATTTTAATCTAGTTATAGACGCGGTTAAGGATAGATCACCTGAGCCTTACAGAGTGGAATGACCCACTAGAAGAGTGCAAGCACTTCACTTCTTCACTTACTTGGGTTGGCTATCTTCCTTCTCAGGCACGGGGGTGTTGGTGTCGTGGCCCGACGACCTATCAGTTGAACGTGCCAGAGACTTTGACAGAGGCCACCCAATCGTTAATTTGGCGGACCTTTGCTTGATCGACTGCGGGTTCATTTGCTGACAGGACCCGCATTGCTCGATGTTGTGTTCCTTGGGTCAGTGATGGACATCTTCAAGTTGCAGTCTCGCCAACGCTTGAATCCTGAAGGCTCGACATAGCGACAAATTAAAATTGAATTTCTCAATAAAGAGAATCCTTCCGAAAGCGCTACGAGGAAGTCGGTGTAAAATGAGGCAGTTTAATGATCATGTTGCGAGGACAGAAAGCATAGTTGGGGGGAGACTAAAGAGGATGCTAGCACAGTAGTCCAGTTTAGAGAAGATGAATGGTTAAGAGATACTTGGTGCTGTTGAAAGGAAAGCAGCGTCTTATTTTCCTAATTTTTAGGAGGTTGAGCTGGGCCGCTGTTGCAGTTTTAGAGATGAAAGTACAGAAGGTGTGAGAAGGGTCATAGATGATACTGAGGTTTCTAGCTGAAGTAGTGTAGGGGAGAGTGTCAGGACGGAACTGGATAGGCAGGGGAAGAGACGAGTCAGTATCTGATAAGAAAGAAGAGCACCTCTATTTCGGTAGAGTTTAAGATCAGATAGTGCAAAGCCGTCTAATATTTATTGGCCGAGAGACAGTTGGAAGTTCAGGGACAAGCCGAAACTGTGCAACAGGCTGCACATACTGTACAGATGTGCCGACACCTTGTCTGGGGAGCGAGCAAGACGAGCCAGTCATCCAGCGAGAGTAAGCCATGTATGCCATCCTTCCTGACACAAGCCTCAACCACTGCAAGCAGTTTGGTAAGGCCCATGGGCGCTGAAGAAAGACCAAACGGCAGGAACTTGAATTGGTAGTGGGAAGAACCCACCACGAATCTCATATTTCCTGTGTGGGATGGATCGGCCCATGGAAGTAGGTATCCAGGGTGACCATCTTGAGCATGTGCTTGTACAGGTGCAAATTCAAAGGCCTCTTATCCAAGATGTGACACATGGCTCAGTCATTCTTTGGCACCAATAAGTAAAGGGAATACTGGCCCCAGCCTTGTTCTGAACGTGGTACATATGTAAGGCACCTTTCACCAGAAGCGGCTGAACGTCCTCAATCAGTAGAGGAATCAAAGGCAAAGGAGGGCTGTTAGCAGGATGGTCTGGGGGGCATTTAACCTGAATGGCTTCACATGTTGGACGTGGCATTATACCACTTTGTACTGGGAATCTCTTCCCCCACAAGGGTGTTGTGCTGCAAGTATTATTTGCAGGTACTTTGCACTTAAGGACGAAGGGGCATTGATCCCCCTTGTATGAGCTCCCTGGCCTCTTCCCCTGGGAGGAACGGCATGGCTTATCCTTGCCCAAAGGCACTTCGCCCTTGCCACGCTTTGGAAGACAAACCTCTGCAGAGAGTTTTCAGCCTTGCCTCCAAACAGTTCCATGTGATAATGTCGCAGTGAAAAAGCCGCCGGGTAGGCAACTTTTTCTTCCTGACGCCCAACATTCTTTCCCTAAATATTCTAGAAGGGATACAATTACATATTACCTCCAATCCTATTATATTTGTGGAAAGTGTTTGATTGTTTGGAGGGTCAATGTTTAGGGAAATGTTGCCACCTGGCGGCCATTTTCGCAGCATCATTATCACTGGATACCCTCCAAGCAGGTTATGTGCATCTAACGGTTGGTCTAAGAGCTTAGCCTGAATGACTGGGTCAAGCAGCAAAGTCTGCAACAAGGCATGCCTCCTCATGTTCCAGTGGCCATGGCACGTTCCACGCAAGCTGCTGTCTCAAGATGTCACTGCAATGTTTGGCGTGTAGCCTCCCCGCCATCCTGAACTAGGGCGGCAAAGCCCTTCTTTTCACCCACCGGCAGCTTCTCCTCTTCCTCAGAGTGCACAATACAGAGGCCAAAAGAGAACTTGGCTAAGGTGAAAGTAGCATTTACCACCCTCAAGATTACGCCTTGCTTCCCCATGTATCCAAAATCTTGCTCTCACCGTCTGGGGCAGAGAGAGAAAAGAGGATGTTTTAAGGTTGGTCGTCGCAGCCGGACCAACAAGCACTCTGGGGAGGCATGCATGGAAAGGAACACCAAATCCGAAGTTGCCAGTTGCCAGACTATGCTTCTTTGTCAGGCCTCAGTGCATAGCTGGGGCAGAGACTGGGTTTGTCCAGCCCTCCAACACTGCGGGCTACAGCGTTGGGTTAAAGGATAGCAAGGTCTCTCTCTCTGGGCCCTCATCCAGAATGTCTGTGGAACTCAAATTGAACTTTCGCTCTGGTAGGGGCCGACAAGCCCAGTGGGTCAACAACCTACACCATCATCTTCTGCAAGGAAGCATGAGGCTTCTGCGTAGACGGTGCTGGTAAAATGTCCAGTTCCGGGGAGGTGTTGAGGCCAGTTCTAGCAGATCCTCACCCAGAACATAAATTTCATATGGGAAAACCATCACTTCCCAGGAGCATAGGGGTTCCAAAAAGGACAGGGTTAGCCTCTGCGTCTAATATTTCAGAGACCTTCAACATAAATCTGTCCATAGGAAGCTGGTTGTATGCCTGAGGGAATTTGGCACTGAGGTGGGGTGAACCAGCGTCAGTCGCGAAGCAGGTCAACTTGATGCAGCACTGGATTTGGGTCCATCAGAGGTGGGGCCAATTTCTTGGACGTGCAGTCGCAATCTCCTGAGGGTTCCCTGGTGGCTCTTCAAAGTGTAGTGGGTCCCGTTGGCGCTGAGGCCTTGGCAAAGATGTTGAGTATGTTTAACCTGAAATCTTCCCATACAACCATAGTGGAGGATTGGGTAGGAAACTCAAGTGTGAAGTCTCTGGAATGATGGCTCCTCTTCTTTGAAGACGCAGAATGGCACTTAGAGAAACTACTCCATGAGCAGGATCACTTGCAATGTTGCTTCTTATCCTTCCAGGTTTGGGAACTATCTTCAGTTCTCCGCTCCAAGCCCCGAGGATCTAGAATGTGTGTTCTCTTGTTGCCCCTTTTGCCATCATTGTTGTAAAAAATGCAAGAGTTTCCCGGCAAGCTTCAGAGGGGCCTTTGAGTGCATGCATCGGCAGGACCCACAGTTCTGCAGGTCGTGTTCTTACTACAAGCAATAGAGACACATCCTATGGGGGGTCAGAGACAAACATACCATCCACAAACCTTGCAGGGCTTAAAGCCTGAGGCCTTCGTGGAATTATGCATGACGCAGTGGAGCTAAGATTTAGCTGCATTCCCGAAGCAGAAGTGAATGATGAAAACTGGAAAACTGGAAAAGAGGTCATGGGGCGTGTAAGAGCACTAACGCTCTGCTGCCCTGCACCCCTCCTGACAGTGAAAACGTTTCTTTAATTTTATGTAAAATGAGACTAACAATAATATTTTAAGGAACAAATATCAGTCACCAAACAGATATTTATCTAACTACTTCTTTTTATAACAGATTTTATTGTTTTCCAAATGCACATAATAGTCAACCATATAAACAACCACAACAGAACCTTTCTCAGTGCAAATTCCCCCAACAGCTCACATTCCACCCCCCAACCCGTCATTCCACCCCCACACCACAGTCTCTGGGCCCACCAGCTCCCACCCATTCCTCAGCTCCAGAAAGCGCCCTATGTTCAAAACTCCATGGGAGGAAGTACTCCATTATTAATCAGCAATATTACCTTCTCAAATTATGTCCCAGTGTCTTGCCTAATCAACCTGTCTCCTGGGGTGAAAAGACCTATTTTCTGACGTGTGGATATGGCACTGTAAAGATCCCCTGTGATTTATGTGGTAGAGAAGGATATTGATAAATGTATTCTGGAAAACAAGATGACAAAGTAGAACACAAGACTGCAATGGGTTGCATTTAAGGTCACCCTATGGGCAGCAAGGATTGAGATAATGAGTTGGTTGCGTAAATTGAAGGCCATCGTATATTAAAAAAAAACAATTGGCTGAACTAACTGCACTAGAAATGAAGGGAATAGAGCCCTCTGAAGGCTTTTCATAGGCTACAAGCTGTTAGAGCGCAGCTTTTCCTGCTTTTGGCCAACAAGGCAGAATAGTCGCTGCTTACGGTAAAACAGAAATACTATGAGTTTCTGGAAAAGGCTGGTAGCAGGTTGGCACATAGGCTCAAGACAATAGTGAAAGCTTGAAGAGTTAAGGATATCGGAAAACAGATGGTTCATTGATGTTAGGAGAAGGGGACAATTTGGCTGAATTTAGAGCTTTCTTATCCCAAAGGTACTCCACCAATGGAGTGGATGAGGGAGTTACTAAGGGATTCCTGCAGAAATCCTCTCTTCCCCAACCCACCCTACCACAACACTCTCTACCCCCACCCACTCTCCCCAACAACCCTACCCACTCCCTCCATCACTCACCCTTCCCCCACCCCCTACCCACACTCACCCTACCCCCCCATTAGCTCTACCCACCCTACCCCCACTCTCCCTACCCTACCTCCACTCTCTCTACAGCCCACCCTACGTGCCCCCTCTACCCCCTCTCATTCTTATTCTCACACTCTTACTTTATTTCTTACCCTCTCACTCTCAACCTTTCTCGCTCATATTTCCTCTTGCTCATCGATGGCACACTCCCTCAATCGTTTCCTCCCTTGCCCTATTCTCCTTCCTTCTCCATTGTCTTTCACACCCACGCCCCTTATTGCATCCTCCTTTGAAACTTTGCAATCTCCTCCTTGCACCATGGTGCCTATAAATGCAAAAAGCAAAGAACCATTCCAAGATGGCCGCCCGCATGGGATAGACGTTCGGGCGAAGCTACCGAATCCCGACACTGGGAAATGGCCACCACCCAGCTCCAGGGACGGGAATAGCAGCCTTGCAGCTGTGGAGCAGTGGCCTCGGCTCCTTGCGGTCACCCGACGGAGAAGAACTGAGTGCGCACGGTCCGACACGGAGGTTCTTTCCTGGCGGCTGCCGCGGTGTAGGTGCGTAGGAGCGGCTGAAGCGGCCCGGAGAACTCAGGAACTCGCTGCAGCCTGGGAGTGCGGTATCTCGCTAAGTGCCGAGCCGCGAAAGGAGGATCCGACGCGACGAGGGCCGGAACTCACCTAGCTTTGTATCGGAGGATCCGGCGGATTACGGATCCTGAGGTGAGAGGGTCGGACGGGACTCCAGCGAGCCCGGGTGGAGGCGGGGCGGCTCGCGGCAGTGCAGGCACCCGGAGAGACCCGAAGAAGGCGCCGGTTGACGGCGGTGAGCAGGCGGGGGAAGCCCGGTGGAGAGGCAGTCCCCGGGAGCGGCGTGCTGCATGGGACAGAGCTGAGAAGGAGTATGGATGTACATACCCGTGCCAGCGGCGGTGTATGCAACGGGGAGTGAGGGAGCAGGAGCTCAGGGGCCTTGGACAACAAGAAGCGCGCCCCAGCGGGAGCCACATAAGGTAGTGGGCGCTGTGGCAGTGTTTTCGCCTGACCCAGCCGGGCTGGCTTCGATGGACCCGCTCTCGGCGGGAACATCATTGGTGAGGCGCTACAGATGAGCAGAGCGCGACCCGTCAGGGGGGGGGGGGGTCTCGGAGGCCCCCGGTGGTGACTTTATAGTGGTGTGGTAACCGCTGGATTGACTACGTAGGCTCACCCTAGCCACCCGGGGGATTTTGGAGGCCCCCAATAGCGGCGGTGCAGGAGCTTCCCCCTAGAGAGTGGGACTATTGGAGTAAGCGCCGGAGAGGCGCCGGACCGGGGTGCTGCATAGGGTTTGTATAGCCCTCGGTGCCCCCGGGTACTGTTTGCCCCATCAGAAGAGAACAAGAGAGGGGGGCCTACCCACTGCGGCAGGGCGCCATTGGACAATTACCGGTGCAGTGTACACCACCTGGAATTCCAAGGAACCAAGCAGCTGCATAGAGAACTGGGTAGCTTGAAACTCGAATTGCTGCAGGAGGGACGGGTGAGGTATCCCCCGAGAGAATGTGCAGAACTCCCCCAGCAGACGTGAGGTCTGGGTGACACGAGGAACCCGCAGCGGGGTTGGGTCCGGCACGGACATGGCGCGAAAGTGAAGGGGAAGAATGCGAGGGCAGGGCCAGCCTCAGGAGAGGCCCCAGGTACCCTTCCTACCATATGGCCACTGCAGGAGGCAAGGGAAATGATAATGAAGGAGGACCTGGGGAGAAGTACCCCGCTGCCCGAAGGGGAGGATTCGGCTGCAATGTCCCGGCAGGACTTTAGGGGGGGGAGATGCACACTCTGCAGGCCAGTCTAACGAAGACTTTTCAGGATCAATTCCAGATCCTGCACGCCGACCTCAACTCGGCCCTAGGAGAGATAAAACAGGAGCTGCGTCAACAGGGTGAGCGGACGGACCTGCTGGAGAAAGAGCTGCAGGAGTTGGACAAGGAGGTGACAGCCAACAGCGAGGCAATTGAAAGACTGGACACAGCCACACACAACTTAGTAATCCAGATGGAGGACATGGAGAACAGGTCTTGTCGAATCAATATAAGAGTCAAAATGGTACCGGAAACCGTTCAGAACAAAGACCTGAAAGGGGTGATCCAATCTATTTTTGCAGAGATACTGGGAGTCTCCCCTCCAGACAAGATTGAGCTTGATCGAGTTCACAGAGTGGGCCGGGAGGGCACAGGATCACAGTCAAGGGCTAGAGATGTCCTGGCTGTGTTCACTAGGTATGCCCAGAAGGAAGAAGTCCTACGGGAGGCAAGGAAACAAGAGCCAATCATGTTTCGCGAGCACCGCATTGCGCTGTTCCAGGATTTGGCAAGCAGCACCCTAACGAAGAGGCGCCAAATGGGACCGGTTCTTAAAGTGCTCAATGAAAAGGGTGTTAAATACAAGTGGACCTTCCCATTTGGATTAGTGTTCGAGTGGGAGGGGGCTCAGAGGCGGATCACTACAGTCCAGGAAGGGGCGAGCGCTCTGCGTCTGGACTTGGACGATATCCCCACGGGATTTAGAAAGCAGACCACAGCTGCCGGATCAGGATCACGGCCATGGGCCTGGATGACAGTGGGTGAGAAGAGAAGGAGGATGAAGCTTAACGAAAAAACCATCAAGGGCAGTAATAAGCAGATGGTGGAGAGGGTGGCACAAGAGGAGACCTAATTCAAGTGGTAACGCATTAAGGGTGGTGGGCCGTTAAAGGGAGTAAGTAGCAAGGGGGGAGCATCCATCTGCGAATCGAAAAGGATGGGCATATCCGGGGAGTGGGGGGAGTGGGAGGAGGGAAGGGCAAGCCCTTCTGGGAGCGGGGGGAGGGGGACATGGGTTGGGAGGGGGAGGGGGGAGCAGAGGCTTTGCGCAAAAGTTAGGATATGGGGACCAGAGTCTCCGTTTGATATCGGGAGAGGTCGGGAGGGATCGGAGGGAACAAGTAGACTGTTTAGCGGCCTGGTCCCTCATGGAAGAAGAGGCCCGGGAGAAATGTACGGTCCCATGGCAGTGGAGATACAATACTTCGCTCTTAAGTGGTTAACCCATAATGTGAGAGGCTTGAACACCCCCCTTAGGCGGAAAAAATGAGAGCAATTTATGAGAAAAGAGAACCCAGACATTCTGGGATTGCAAGAAACGCATCTCAGACCTAAAGACCAGGGGCGCCTTAAGCTACGGGGGTTTGGTCAGATTCTTCATGCATCTGGAGGGAGCAGGTCAGCGGGAGTAGCTCTAGCTATCAAAACTTCAGTGAATTTTAGAATAGTTGATGTCATAAGAGACAAGGAGGGGAGGTATATAATAGTTACCGGGGAGCATCAAGATAACCCGTATACCTTGGCAGTAGTGTACGCACCTAACACAGGCCAGGAGCTCTTCCATATTTTGGGAAAACTGGAGGAGAAGGCCCGGGGGCAAATCATCCTGATGGAGGATATCAATATAGCCTGGGAAAGGGAGCGGGACAGACCGGGGCACCCAATGGGAGGTGGGGGAGCAGTAATGTCGACAACCTTGAAAGATAGAATATGGGGTGCAGGGTTGAGGGATGTGTGGAGGGAGGTTAAGGGGGAGGGAGATGGGTATACCTTTCTGTCAGGAGTCCACGGCTCCCAGTCTAGAATTGACTGTATTTGGGTAACCTCGACTCTGGTGGGCTGGGTTCTAGAGGTAGTAACGGGTCCCATTGGTATAGCGGATCACAAAGTGGTGTCCATGACAATGGACTTAGGCCATAGGGAAAGAGGGGTATGGACGTGGAGATACCCAGGACACCTTCTCAGGGACCCACTAATAAAGCAGGAAATAGAAGATAAGGAGCTTCTTTGTCACTAACCTGAGGGGAGACACGAGGGAAGAAATAAGGTGGGACGCCTTTAAGGCCACGTTGAGGGGGGAACTGATAGCGGCAGCATCCCATAGGGAGAAGCAACTGAAGGTGCTGGAAAGGAAGCTCGAAGAGGAAGTCTAAACGGCAAGGAGAAGGGCGGGGGTAACTCCAACAAGGTCCTCTATGAGGGAGTATCGTGGAGCGCTAGGACAGCTGGAAATCCTCCGCAATAAAAAGGCTGAGGCGGCCCTGCTGGGGTCCGTCATCAATTCTACGCTAAGGCGAATAAGGCAGGTACCCTCCTTGCGCGCTTATTAAGGGGAGCGAAATCCAGAAACGCGATTACGGCTCTACGATTAGAGTCCGCGGCAAGGGTAATTGAGGCAGGGGAGATACGGGAGTCCATGGTGGCTTTCTACGAATCCCTATATAAGTCGCAGGGCCCCCAGGAATGTACCCAATTAGAGTTCCTAGATAAGGTAGAGTTGGAAAAAATCGGGAAAGAGGCGTCAGATTTACTAAATGGGGAGATCAGTGAAGAGGAGGTGAGAAGGTGATCAAGGGGTTGCCCCTGAACAAGGCTCCAGGCCCTGATGGCTACTCAGCGGCCTTCTATAAAACCTTTGCGGCTGTGCTGGTCCCACACCTAACCTACCTTTTTAATGTCTTTAGGAGTACGGGGAAACTATCGCCGTCCATGGAAGAAGCTAGACTGACCCTAGTTTTGAAGCCCGGTAAAAACCCAGAAGAGAGGTCATCATATAGACCAATAACATTGATCAACATTGATGCCAATCTCTTTACTAAGATATTGGCGAGTAGGCTGGAGGGGCTTCTCCCGGATCTGGTACACCCAAATCAAGCGGGATTTATAAAGGGCCGACAGACAGCTGACAATATACGGAGGGTGGCCCACTTGGTGGAGAAATCTCATAGAACAAACACTCCCGCGGTCCTTCTGTCGTTGGACGCAGAAAAAGCGTTTGACCGTGTGGAGTGGTCATTTCTCTTTAAGGTAATGCGTAAGATGGGCATTGGCGGGACCTTCCTACGTATGGTACATGCCAACTATCAGACGCCCGTCATGAGAATAGCTGTAAATGGAACTATGTCTAGATCCTTCGAAGTGAGTAAGGGCACTAAACAGGGATGTCCCCTGTCTCCTATGCTTTACGCTATTTACCTGGAACCTCTGTTGCAGGCGATCACGGAGGCAGAGGGGATAAAGGGGATTCCTTTCGGAGGTGAGGAACAAAAAGTAGCTGCTTTTGCCGATGATATGCTCTTGACCCTAACAGCGCCATTAGAGTCTATTCGCCTAAGTAGGAAGCTATTGGGAGAATTCGGGGAGGCCTCGGGTCTTAGGATTAACTTTGGCAAATCGGAGCTCTTAAACTTGACCCTTAGTGGGAAGGATCGGGAATCCTTGCGGGAAGCCACCCCATTTAAGTGGAGTCCGGGGGGAATTAGATACCTAGGCATGACAATTACCCCGACCTTAGCAGGTTGGTACCGAGCTAACTACCCACTGTTGTTGAAGGACATCAAGCAGGATTTCTGCAGGTGGAGGGGGCTTCGGATCTCGTGGCTAGGCAGGATATCCGCAGTTAAAATGGTAACCCTCCCGCGGCTGTTGTACTTTTTCCAGGCAATACCTCAGGCTCTCCCAAGACCTTTTTCAAGGAGTTGGGAGATCCTTGACCGGAGACTTCCTTTGGGGTGGGAAAAAAGCCCAGGTTGGCAGGCATCTCTTGATGGCTCCTAGGAGGGAGGGGGGTCTGGCATTATCGAATTTCCAACAGTATTATGAGACAACGCAGCTACGGGTCATTAGAGATTGGCTCCGGGAAGGAGAGGCCTCACAAGATAAGCAATGGGTGGCAATGGATAGAGCAGTTGCGCATCGGAGTTTAGCGGAAATTTTATGGCTTCCAAAGCAGCATAGGCCCAAGCATGTATACGAAAGCACCATCACGAAACTGATGGCTGAGAACTGGGATAAATTGGTGAGGAGCAAGGGAATAACGACCTTCCCCTCCCACTTTACACCCCTGTTTTATAATGGAGATTTCACCCCGGGGATGGAAGAGGGAGCATTCAGGCAATGGCAAGAGGGGGGCTGTAGGTGGCTGGGAGATATGTTTCGAGGGGGGAGAATTCTATCCTTTGAGGAATGTAAGAGGGAGTACGGGGTGAAGGAGGGAGAAAGACTCCGGTATGTACAGCTGCGTCACTGGGTTTTGAACCCCGTGAACAAACAGGCTGCAACAAGGGAGAAAACACGCGTCGAGAAGTTCCTTCTGTCTAATGATGGATCCAAGGGTCTAATTTCTAATCTTTATAAGATTCTAGATGATGCAACTGTCAGGCCTCCATGGGCGTATATGGGCAGATGGGAACAGCTCCTGGGGAGGGCAATTACGCAAGATGAATGGGAACGATTATGGAGGAAAATTCCCAGGCTGGTTAAAGCATCTCAGTTGCAGGAAACGTGGTACAAGCTTTTGTTTGGATGGCACTACACACCGGTTCGTCTTCGGGAGATATACCCTGCCACTTCCGTGGTCTGTTGGCGGGGATGTGGGATGGAGGGCACGGTGCAGCACATTTGGTGGTCATGTCCAGCGATCAGGCCCTTTTGGCTAGAAGTGCAGAGGGCTCAGGAGCAGGCCTTTGGGTCAGGAGGTAGCAAGCCGCCTGTGGAGGTTCTTTTGGGAATTAGGCGGGCCGGCAGTGTGGGAGAGCCTAAATCCCGGGGTAAAGCAAGGGCGATACTTACAATTGCAGCTATGACAGTAATAGCGCTGAGGTGGAAAAGCAAGGCGGTCCCTCAGATACAGGACTTGTTGCGAAAACTCTGGGAAATTGTGGCACTTGAATGGGCGACATATGCCAAGGATAACAACTTACAGTCCTTCGCAGGGGATTGGGAAGAAACTCTGGCCTTTCTTAAAGATGACTTCCGAATTGGGTGGCGCCCTCAGCGCCTGCGGTTATTGGATTTATGCTGAGCAATGGCAAAGGGTCCATGGAGGTAATGGATCTTGGGCGGGGAGGAGGATTCCCAGGGGGAAGGGAAGAGGGGAGGGGGAATTGGCAGGGGACTTTGTTTGGCAGCTTTATCTTTACTAACTTGGAGTGACTGGCCCATGATGTCAATGGGCTATGGACGCAATGCAGCAGCCTCGGGGGAGAGGGGAGGAATTGGGGATTGCATTCTTTTTCTGTGTTGTAAAATCAATAAAAAGTTTAAAAAAAAAAAAAAAAGCAAAGAACACCCTACGCCCACTCTGTCTACCCCACTCCAACCCTCTGAAGCTCAGGCGCTTCTACAAGCAGCGAATTGGAGGCAGATCTCAGCTGGGGCCTCCCTCTGGAACAGGCTAGCTGCCTCTCTCAAACTAGAGCAGAACCATCTCCGGTTCCAGAAGCAGCTCAAGACCTTCCTTTTCGCTTCAGCTTTCTCTCTTCCTCTCCCCTGTGGATGCACCCGACTGCTCTGTGCACCGGTCACCTGCTCACCCTCTGAACTCGGGCCCAGGCTCCTGCATGTCCAGTTGCCCTTGCACTTCCTCCGGATCCCAAGCACTTGTACCATATACGATGTATCTTGATGTAATTTTGCAATCAATGAGATAATATACATAGGAACACCCATCGTCTCAAGCTTTCCCCACAAAATAGAACGCACCACACAATCAAAGGCGGCAGAAAGGTCAATCGATGCCATATATAAAGTAGCCGAGTTGGATAATTTAGTTTGCGTAAGCAAATGAGCTAAGACAGTTGCATTTAAAGCAGTGCCCATACCGGCACGAAAACCAATTTGAAATTTTGATAATGGTGCTGTTTTACACTGTTGTGTGGGCTGCCGGACGTTAGGCACTCCATGTGATAGTACTTTAGCCATCACCCACTGCGCCCTTGTGAAGTACGACATAGAATGCATACCGATATCTGTGCCCTATATAATCGCAATGCGTACTAGTTCTTTCATTTCCATTCTCTCAAGTACTAATCATTTACTTTCCCAGTCTCATACCAAGTGCGTTTTCCCCGGGAAGCTGTTTCATGGACTTATTTGTGAATGATTTCAAAACTGTAAAACAGTCCCCGACCTTTAATACATTTCAACAAGCTTACTAATTGAGTCACCTTTATTATGGGCGTAGCGCAAACGATCACAGGTTACTTCAAATATAGGGCAGAATTTCTTTTTTTTTAACTAATTTTATTGGCAGAAGTGCAATGGTGACGGTACAAACTGAGCATATAGTATTCAATTACACACATCCATTTCTGAACATATTGACGGGCAACACATGCAACAGTATATGCTAATTACAGGTCACGCATGATACACATCGGTCAAGGTCGTTCTTGTATTTCCGGTGACAATGATGGGTAGAGTTTCTCATCGACCTGTCGGTTAAGGTAACTACAGAAGGCAGTCCATACGTTTTTGGGACATGAACTTACGGGGAGGGACGCAACATATTCCTTTTCACAGGTTTGAGTCCAAGTCAGTTCCTTTAACCACATTTTGAATGTGGGGGGATGGGAGCGTTTCCAGTACTGGAGTAGGCATTTCTTGGCTACCACAATACTCACGTTCAAAAGCTTTGCCATTCTCTTGACTTCATCCTCACCCCACAACCCAAACAGAACGCACATCGGGTCTGGATCGAGACCAGCCCCCACAATATCAGAGAGAGCACCAAAGATGTCACCCCAGAATGTATGAAGTGCAGTGCAAGACCAGAACATGTGCATGTGGTCAGCGCCCTCAGTGCCGCATCTGGAGCAGTTATGTACCCGACTCTGGCTGAACCTAGACAGTCTAAGTGGGGTATAATATACTCTGTTCAGCAATTTGTATTGTATGCAGCGAAATCTAAAGTTGAGTGAGACTTTGCGTGTGTGCAAGCACATTTTCTTCCACATAGCGTCTGTAATCTGAAGACCCATCTCGTCAGCCCACGATTGGCGTGCTTTGGAGGATAGGTCCAGCGTCATTGATAAGTGTTTTATAGAGCGCGGAGACCATCCCTCGGCTATTGCTAGGGTTAGCTATATATTGTAGTGCAGGCGTATTTGGGGTTTCATTAGGGTATGAAGACCACCGATCACAGACTGCAGCCCGGAGTCTATAGTACTGCAGCATCTCAAGTGCCGAGCCGGAATGGCTGAGGCGCCAAGTCTGTGGGGTGATAAATTGCCCGTCAGGAAAGTGGTCAGTCAAAGCTTGATACCCTAGTTCTAGCCAGTGATGAGAGAAATTTGTCGTGTGTAGGTTCCAGCCTGGGGAACTGCCAGATGGGTAGTCATTTGTAATGGGGGCGTGGGTCGGATTCCAGATCCAAGAGATGCCACCATACCTTCAGGGTAGACGCTACGGGGTCAGAAATAGCATCAGTTTCATACCTATGATGAAGGACAAGTGACATTACATTGACCTCCGGTGTTGCAAGTTTTTCCAGTTTCACATGTGGTGGAGTGGTTGGGTGCTTGTACCAGTACGTGGCAAACTGAGCTTGTGCGGCGATACAATATAAGGACAGATCAGGAGCGGTAAAGCCCCCTTTCTCATAGGGTAAAGCCATGTGTTCCCACTTTTTCCGAACCGTGCCTGCATGCCATAGAAATTTAGCGCCCAACTTATGCAAATTGTCAAAATATTGCTTACCCGGCCAGATCGGGACATTTGCAAAAGAGTGGAACATTTTTCAGCGACGTGGCATCAGTTCCTCGTACCCCGCTCCTCTATAATGCAGATTTGTAGATGGTTTTTGTGCTTGCAAATAAAATGCGTATTACCCCAAATCACTCCCTTCTCAGGTGTTTACACAACAAACTGCGTCGATGCTTCTTTTGACTTGTCGCAACAGTGGCATTATTGTTCTCTATAGAAAGAACCTGTATTGTGAGGTGACAATCACCTGCATTGTTAGGATTTATGGAGCTGTATACGAAATTGAAACTTCTAACATTGCACATTGCTTTAAGATCACAATTAATCCGTGCCATATGTAAAACATGTGTGTTAATGTCGTACGTTCCATTAGTTTCCCTGTGACATATGTAGGCCTGGATCTGCAACAGATGCACTTAAAAATACATTGCATCATATCCCAGACGCCCTTAGATTCATTATGTAACTCCACGTTATTTCCTTACATGCATTGTTTTGATTAGTCAAAAGAACGGGGGCAAATGTTTCATTCAGACTAGGGACGCTCCATGAGGACAACTCACCAACATGGGACTTTGTGATAAACAGATGCACAGGTTCCCGAAAACTCCAGTGTGAAGGGTTGCGGACCTCCAGATCTCCTCATTTGTTTTTCATCACACTGCGAGAAAGCGCTACCTTTAAAACCCCTTAAGTACTAGGCTATTATGCACGTCTATGCAAAAAGGTCGCGCATACTCGCACTTGGCACTTAAAGGATAGTTCCGGGACTTTTTTTTTATTGTCCCTACGGTTCGGCCATGTGTTTTTAAGCATAAATCGGTAGATCGTAGAAAACTTTCCTATGGACCTTACCCGACTTTTCGTCCATTAACGCACTCGAAATCAGCCGCCATTTTCTGATAATCCTATCATTTCCCCCCCATCGCCCTGGCTCACCTGCTTTTGCGGCACTAAATCAAATCCCCCGCCCCTGAAACAGACTATCAAAACATTCATATTCCCCGCCTCTATCCGTGACGTGACTGTGCTGCGTAGGCAAACGCGCCCAGGCGTCTTCTACCCGACTACACACAGAACCCGGAAACCAACACAGATCAGCTCACAACACAGCGCGCCACAATTGGGAATATGAAACTGTACTTTTAAATCAAACCGCAAGATTGTAAATTTGGTAAAGTACATTTATTTGACATCAAATGTTTAGAGAATATTCAGCGATTTGCATTTTTATTTGCTCACGTTCCAAAAAGTTTGTTTTGAGGCACGCGATGTTCCTTTGCTGTACACAGGGTCTTAGATCATCTCACAATACAGCGCCACAATTCGGAATATGAAATTGTGGTTTAAAAGCAAACGGCAAGATTGTCCATTTGGCAAAGTACATTTATTGGACATCAAATGTTTAGAGAATATTCTGCGATTTGCATTTTTCTTTGCTCTCAATCCAAAATAGTTCGTCTTGAGGCAAGCGATGTTCGTGTGCAGTACACAGGGTGTTGGTTTACGATAAAATAAGCTCTTCGGTCGCACTGATAATCGCATGGCTGTTCCAACAACGAGGCACTAGGCCACCACAACGGTCTGTATGTTGCATCTAGCCGTTAGTACTGCGTAAGGGCATACTTGTACTTGGCGATCGTCCCATAAAATGGTCAGGGTGCTAACGTTGTTCACGCGGAGAAGCAACTGGCGGTTATAAAAGCCATCCGCCGGTGTCTGGTACTCGTGACACATACAATAATGAAGGATGTACCTGTTTTAAAAACATAAAAAATGAAATTAGTCTCACCATCAGATCTTTATTAAAATTATTCATTTTATATATTAGGTCGGGAAATTATTTCATAGCTAGGACAGTGAAACTGGGTATTATACATCAAGGGGGGGCTGTAGGATACTGAGACAGTCCCCCAGTGCAGGGGTTGACAGGGAGGCAGTGCAGGTGGAGAGTGGAAGGGCCCAGGACCGAGGTCGCAGACAGTGGACCAGTTGTAGCAGGGGAGAGGGAGAGAGAAAGCAGAAGCAAAGAGGAAGGTTTTGAGGTGCTTCCATAAAAGGAGATGGTTCTCCTTAAGATAGTGCGCGGTACAAAACAATATGCCACATAGAACGAACAAGTACAACTTAACCCGTCTTTAAAGCTACTGTATAGTAATTAAATTGCGGTATAAACTCATCTAAAGAGTTACTTACATTATATTTGCATTTTCCATTGTGTCTGTGCGTAGGGCAGCCCCGAAATACCACTCCTTCTATGCCGACGTTATTTCTTCTAATAAACGAACATTAAATGGCTTTAGTTTCTGAAATTATATTCATTATCGTTTCTTACGTTATTGCCCCACACCCCCAAAAAGAAGTCTTTCGGAATGGTCCCGGCCTGTCAAGGTCAAATAACAATAGAACCTTATACTGAGTCGTGGGCCATTGTTTGTTTGTTTGTTTGTTTGTTTGTTTGCTTTATTTAGTATAGCGCTCCAGACCCTGGGGTAAATGGGCGCTTAAGGATAGGTTACATAATTACAGTAAATAATCAGTTATACAATTGTGGCGTTAAGATGCCAAATATAGAGTATACAGGCAGGCAGTAGGAGCATTTCAAGGTATGTACAATATATACAGTTGGTGCAGATCTAAGACAATCATCTATTCAAGGTATGTACAGTAAACGCAAGTGGGACTGAGCTTAATTTATCTGGGGATTTCCTTCTCTAGAAGCCAGCTAATGACTGATCTTCTGAACAGTTGGAAGGATTTGGTCAATTTAATACTCAGTGGCAAGGTGTTCCAGAGTTGAGGGGCAAGGACACTAAAGCTTGAGCCCCCCGCTCTTTTGGCAGAGAATCTGGGCACGGTGAGGCAGAGAGTATTGGATGATCTGGTGAGTCTTGTGTTAGGCTTGAGGGAGAGTTTGTTGGTGAGGTACTGGGGGGCAAGGTGATTTAGGGCTTTATAGGTGAGGCAGAGGGTTTTCAAGTTGATTTTTTGTTGGATAGATAACCATTTACACGCTAATCTTATGTGTGAGATGTGCTCTCTCCTGGGAATGTTTAGAGCTGCTCTCAGCGCATTATTCTGGAGGATCTGAAGTTTCTTGATTATAGCTTGGTTGGCACCAAGGTAGAGGCTGTTGCAATAATCGAGCTTAGATTGTATGAGGGCCCTCGCCAGAATGAGGCAGCTGTTAGTAGATAGAAAGGGTTTACAAGCCCTAATTAATTTCCCCGTGTAGGCGGTAGCTGAGGCGGTCATATTAACTTGTTTGGAGAGGTTGGTATTGGCGTCTAGGTAGAAGCCTAGGGTTTTCACATAGTTTACAACTGGAATGATGTTGCCATCTATGTTGAATTTGGAGTAGTCAGGGCTGAGTTTCTGTAGGTTATTGGGGGAGCCGACCAAGAGGAGCTCAGTCTTCTCATCATTCAGGCAGAGGCCGTGTATGGCCATCCATGCCTGAATGATGGCGAAGATTTCGTTGATCCTGGTGGCGTCAGTGTTGTAGTTGCCAGTGATGGTGAGGAGTATCTGGGTGTCATCCGCGTAGTTAGTGTAGGTGACACCCAGATGATCCAATTTGTCAAAGAGGGGTTTGGTAAAGATATTGTAGAGGGTAGGGGAGACGCAGGACCCTTGTGGGACACCGCATGTGATGGGGATGGGGTCTGCTGCAGCCAGAGATGAAAAAACCCTCATGGTTCTGTTGGCTAGGAAAGATTGTATCCAAGTGACAGCAGAGTGTGAGAAGTGGGCAGCAGATGAGAGGTGGTTACAGAGTATTTTGTGGTCAACCAGGTCAAAGGCTGCTGAGAGGTCTAGGAGGAGTAGGATGGCTGCTTTGTTGTTGTCCTTGATGCCATCAATCTGGCTTTTGAGGTCAACGAGGGCTGTTTCTGTTCCGTGTTGAGGACGAAAGCCAGATTGACGCAGGCCTAACAGTTGATTGGTCTCCAGGTAATCTTGGATTTGCAGGTAGGCGACTCTGTCGAGGATTTTTAGCAGGAAAGGGACCGTAGTGATGGGTCTGTAATTGGTGGGTATGGCCGGGTCGAGAGATTGTTTTTTTAAGAGGGGCAGAACCCAGGACTGTTTCAGGTTGTTAGGTACAGAATTGGTTGAGAATGAGAGGTTTATTAGTTTGGAGATGAAGGGGGCTAGGTCTCGTGCAGCATCTTTGATGATCTGGGCGGGGCAGCTGTCCCCTTTACAATTAGAAGGTTTGAGGGATGCTATGATTTTTTGGATTTCAGGAATAGTAACCGGTTTGAAAGTGAAGCCAGAGGTGTTATGGGTCGGGGTGGGTGCGCTAGGAGTGAGGGCATTGCTGTTGGCGAGTTGTTGTCTTTTGGTTTCAATTTTGTTTTGGAGACTAGTAATTTTATTGGCGAGGGCATTTTGGATACTGGTGCACCAAGGCTTGTCCTTCACGCAGGTATCGGTAGGAGGGTTAGGGTTTTCTAGTTCCTTCAGGATGGTGAAGAGTTCTTTAACCGACGATTGGGCATTATTTATTCTAGTATTGTAGGTTTCTTTTTTGGTGCGGATTATCTCTTTCTTATAGAAGGAAGAGATGGTTTTGAGATTAGATTTGTTTTCTGCGGTGGGGTTGGATTTCCATAAGGCTTCCAACTTGGCTTTCTTTTTTCTTATGGATTTGAGTTCTGGTGTGAACCAAGGGTTCAAGTGGGCTATGGGTTTACCTTTGCGTTCCTTTAGGGGTGCGACAGTATCAATGGCGCTGGTGAGGGCGTCATTGTAGGTGTTGACTAGAAGGTTCAGGTCGGCAGTGGCAGGCAGTGTGTTTAGCGAAGGGAGGATCAGAGGTGTGAGGGTCTCTGCTGAGATATTGCGCTTGTTTCTAGACAGGCAGGCTGGTGCACAGGGGCTCTGTTTGGGGTTGGGATTATTTAGGTTGATTTCAAATGATATGAGGGAGTGGTCAGTCCATGCGAGTGGTTGTGGGGCTTTGCAGGTGATATTACAGTTGTGGGCTGCAATCCAATCTATGGTTCTACCTTTCTGGTGGGTGGGTAGTGTAACAACTTGAGTGAAGTCGTGCTCGGATAAGGCGTTGGCCAGGGAGGCAGCTGGAGAGTCGTTAGGGTCATTAAATCCTAAGTTGAAGTCTCCTAGAATGATATTTTGGGAGTGGGGTTTGGTGTTCTCTGCTATGAGAGTGGTAATGTCTTCCTCAAAGGATCCTGTGGGGCCTGGGGGTCTATATATTAGTTGCACAGTAATGGTACTCTTGGGGGTAGTTTGTATTTTGTAGGTGAGGTGCTCGCAGGACTTTAGCGGGGGGGAGGTGATGTGTCTGAAGTCGAGTGAGGATTTGAAAATGATAGCTACACCTCCTCCGCGAGCATTAGGTCTGTCTGCTCTGAGGATGGAGTAGTTGTCGGGGAGGGCCAGAGTGAGGTGGGGTCCTGCTGCTTCATGTAACCAGGTTTCTGTAGTGGCAAGGAAGTCGAGGTCTCCTGAGAGGATAATGTCAGCAATTTCGGTGGGGTGGGCTACTAGAGATCTAACATTGAGTAGTGCACCTTTTAGAGCAGTTGCGTTAGTGGTCATGGCACTATCCTTAGTGGTTGAAGTCTTAGTCATAGGTTTGGTAGGCAGTTTGCTAGAAGTAGTGGGGAGTCTAACGCCAAGTCTATTATTGCGGTCTTGGAAGGTGGGGTAAGTTGTGGGACAGTGATCTAATAGGTTGGGAAGGAGAAGGTTGGAGGCAGTATGGTTGGCATTTGTTGAGTTGGTACTGTTAGGTAGGATGTTGGCTGGTGTGGCCTTACTTTTAGCGAAGGGTTGTTGGTGGGGGGTGTGTGAGAAAGGTGGAAGGGAGGGGAGGAAGGGTGTGGGGCAGGGGATGGGGTGGTGCCTAGGGCAGCCTAGTTTGGCTAGTCCATTGTTGTATGGTATGTAGCTGTGGGACCCGAGAAAATAATCAAAGCAGCTGACCTTCACTTTGAACGAGCACACATTCCTAGTTAGCTACATTCAGTGCAAGGCCATCTCACAGGACTCACAGAGCAATCACTTTTATTTACACAATACATAGCTACACATATTCAATGGGCCTGCGACATGAGGAGACTCGAGAGAACAGACAATCAAATTACAAACATTTAAACCGTGATGTGTATTTCTCAATGAGCTCTTCTTTAGGTGGACATGGAACAGAGGCAATGTTGGGTGGCAATGCAGTTGTCCCCTGCACAGGTTCGTTCACCACTCCATGTATGTGCCTATCTAGGACATCAACAATAAGTCTCTCAATAAAGTCATATTGCATATCCTCAAACACTGGTTTGATAACCCATTGTTTACTTCTTTTTGTGAAGGCCTTATTGTAGCGAAGCGTCCCTAAAGTTCCGGTCGTCCTACTTTGTTGACGGCCAACATTATGGTTATGTGCCAAGACCGCTAGAAGAGTCCGATTTATCATGCCCTCCATGCCAAAATGCAATTGTTTTGGCCTGTACTTTAGGCACATATTGTGGAACACCTCCAAATCTCCTGTGTGGCAGAATTCCGTGAGTCCCCTCAAATCTCTTGTTATAGTTTTATCAAATACAATCTTTTCAATGGCTTTGTGAGTGGGTGATGAAGGAATCGACCACTTCTTCTTCCGTGCCTCCTCTGTGGACAAATGGCCATGTTCACAATTGTGGAAATGTTGGTTTGTGGTCCAGCGGTGAACGTTGCTACAGTGTAACATTACTGACCGCCATTTTTCCAGTAGAATTTCCAACGACCCTCCACATGTTTTTGAGCTCCACCAAAGATGGTTGCTGATTGACTTGGACCACTGTGAAATACCTTGCATATCTTTTTTTTTACCCGCAGCCGACATTTTTTTATTGATTGTTTTTGCAAGATGCCAAACGTCAAATTGGTGATTTATATTTTTGTACTCTTCTCTCATTGTCTTGGCAATTGAAACGTGTCTGTCCGTGGCTATCAGGTCGATCACCATTCCCCGCGATTGTAGTTCTTGCAATGATGCTACAAAGCCAACTTTCTCCATGGCCACTGAGGATGTACTTTGTGACACCTGCACGACCACCGAACTCACAATTTTCTTACTTTCCATGTCCTGAAAGTGGTAGGTGCAGTACTTGGCTGAAAATCCTGGGCTGTCGCACTGTCCATCACCGGCTAGCCTGAACCGTTTGCCCGCGAATGTACTATCAATAGACATTTTTTCCATTCTCCAAGCTTCGCTAATGGCTGGAAATAGATAATCGGTTTGGTATTTGTAGAACTGAGTTTTCGCAATGAAATGGATTCCCACAAACTGAAAGAAAGACTCTAACTTTTTAAAACTTGAACCACTAAAAAGTGCAGCTGCTGCACAAAGTAGATTGCCTGCTGGCAGTTGCCCCAGCATGGGTTGTGCAGACCATGAGAAAGGATGATATTTTGTACAGGTGGCATGCATTTTAAGGTTTGTGCCTCGAATTGCACGAGTCACATTAATCAATGGCTCCCCACATACTTCCCCACCAACCGAATGCCCACATTTCATCCGAATAATAATATCAATCAAACAACTATCGAATACAATGAATTTGGCCTCTTTCCTTATACTGTCACTCTGCATCCCAGCTGGTTCGGCCTGTAACGTTGAGGACATGTCACTCACATGAAAGGTAGAATCTCTGATATCGTCTTCCGCTATGTTCAGTGATATTGATGGTGTTTCATTGTCGTCCACTTCATTCTCTTCCATTGCAACATCTGTTCCTTCTCCGGCGATGGGTGAATAAAACAATTTCTTCAACTTTCTCGCGGTCTTAGTTTTTGCGGGTGTGGATTCTGTGAATTGATCTCCGACTGCATCCGAACTACCAGGAGGACATTCACTATCAATGGCTGGATGTGGTATAGCTCCGTTGTCAATCACTTCATATTCTTCCCATTGGCACGATGCATCTCCAGTCTCAAGTCCCTGCCAAAAGGTTTGACAAGCAACATCTCTCGTTCGCTTCACTGTCTGTGTAGATCTAGTTCGTACACCCACTTGCAACTAGAGGACAGATTGGAAAAGGGATGTTCAGTTTAAACACAATTTACAGTATTGAACTATTAACAGTGAAAAACAACATAATATAGTGACCAGGACACTAACCTTCTTTTGCTTTCTTTTCTTTGAAACTTTCTTGCCTCGAACTTCAACATCGGGACGCTGTTGCTCTGACTCGTGTGTGCATGTCTCCACTTCCTCGACTATATTTTCAACGACTATATTTTCATGATAAGCACATCCATCACGCACTGACGCTCCATCGACTCCCTGAAACATAGAACTTTCATTAGTATGTATAATAATATTGAAAACACAAAATGTACTTGGGGACCAATACCCACGTACATCTCAATAGCAAAACACGAATGAACACTTTGTGTAGAACATTCAAACGACAATTATTCACGCATTGTTGATCTAGTTAGATGGAACTGTCAAGATCCATACCTCGGGCTCCTCATAGACTTCCATTGATGATATTATTGAAGATGATACTTCAGTAACTCCCTGAAACACAGTAATTGCATTAGTAGGGTTTCTATTTTGTTAAAAAGAACATACACTTTGTGCAGGCGTCAACGGCTCATCTAAATAGACCTGCACAAATGATCAGTTGTCTAAAATAAATAATGGATATGTGAATATGATTCGATTTGCTCGATCGTTGGAAGTGTCACCACCCAGATATCTGCATCAACTACTAGGGGTGATGTTCTTGTAGAAGAAGCTCCGTCATCTCCCTGAAACATAGTACTTGCGTTAATAAAGAAGGAAGTATAGCGGATGTAATCACGTCATATGATTTTGCTTGATCGAACTGTCAGTATCCATACCTCGAAATGCATAAGAACATCAAGGGACGATGTAACTGCGGTGCACACTTCTGCAAGCTGTTGCGCCGAGCCGTAACTGCATGCTCCCCCTTCTTCTTGGACTAATGCTCCATCGACTCCCTGAAACATAGGACTTTCATTAGTAATGAACACAATATTGAAAAAAGAAGACACATAGGAGGGCGACGACAGAAGGACATATCAATGGCGCTAAAAACGAAAGAAACATTGTGTGTAACAATCACGCTACAAGAATGCAAGATCTGATGATCTCCATCGATGGAACTGTCCGGAAACGTACCTCGAGCATCTGAGTGACATCAACGGTTGTCAATACGTTGGACTCCTCAGCATCTCCCTGAAAGACGGTACTTGCATTATTTTGGATAACAATAATTATAACTGAAAACAAAGACTAGAGGACGAGTACAAGGGTGTAGCATTAGGTAAAATAATTACACGATAAAAAAACTATTGATTTACATGCCTAAAACAAGTCAGTGGCAGAATAGCTAAGTAAGATTACCCGATAGGCGCTTGAAGTGGCTGATGACTGCAATAACGAACGGATGGAGAATCTTCCGCCTTCATATTGAGTGGATACATAAATGGGGAAATTATTGTTAGCTAATGCTACACACTACCGCACAGCCGAGAGATAAATACATAAACTTGACTCACCAGTGTAGGGATGTGGACGAATAGAGTGGGAATAGCGGTTGAGAGCAATTTTCGCCTCGCTCGCGGTGTGTTCTTCTTTATTAGCAATGATGTGGAGTACATGTCTGAGCTAAAGTGCCTGCTGCAGATGCGGTATCGATCACCCCTCTTGTCCGCAAAGACTTCTAGGACTCTACTTTCAAGCTCAGACGGTGGATATCCGCAATATCGGACCCATTCTCTTATCTGATCTATTGTCTTAGGGAAAACAGATTTATTATGGGTCTTCGAAGGGCAACCGCCAATGGAACAGGCAGGCATTGTGGAAAGTTCTGAAAAGTAAAGATCAACAATTCTCTATGAATACCAATGTGTTAAAAAAATAAATGACACATAAAAGGTTCAATGCAAGGTTCGTTTTGGTTCTTGGAACTATACACGTTATTCACATGCGGATAAGTATTTGAATAACTTTAAAAAAATAGAAAGATAATTTGACTAAACTCAGAACATGTGACTAGTTCCTTGCATGTACTGTCTTGAACGAAAAGAAATTGGACGCAAAATGATTATGGTACATGGCCTTACCTTGACGAACAAACAGTTAGATGCAGGGATCAGAGTAGTTTCTTGTCGTAGAACAGGGAGCAGTTCACAGGTTGCAAACTGACGAGTTTCCTCGAAGTGGTCACGGAAGTTCACAGAGACGAAGAGCAGATAACCAGCACCTTTGCGGGTTGACTAGCAAAGCGCAAAGAAGTTCTCATTAGAATATGAAGTGGGTTATAAAGAATTCGAAACAGGGGTGTGTTTGTGAATGAATGACGTGTATACGTCGTGGCATTATGCGGTTTGCAGGGGGCCGTCCAGCGTGAGGGGGGGATGCTTGGCAGGAGACACGGGGTCTGGAGGTAGACATGGGAACAACAACCCATGCTCTATAGACCACTTTGAAGTGTACATGGTCTTTGGCACCTCTTGGCCTTTATCGCTCCCTGACAGCTCCACTTGCCAGCACAAGTACCCCGGTGCGAACTGCCTTTGATAGGGCGGGGGGGGGGGTGGATTGGGGCGGTGGTCGTGCAGACAAGACACAGGAAGACTCGTGAATGGAGACACACTTATGTGGATTGCAGGGGGCCGTCCAGCGTGAGGGGGGATGCTTGGCAGGAGACACGGGGTCTGGAGGTAGACATGGGAACAACAACCCATGCTCTATAGACCACTTTGAAGTGTACACGGTCTTTGGCACCTTTTGGCCTTTATCGCTCCCTGACAGCTCCACTTGCCAGCACAAGTACCCCGGTGCGAACTGCCTTTGATAGGGCGGGGGGGGGGGATGGATTGGGACGGTGGTCGTGCAGACAAGACTCGTTTGCCGCAGGACCTCACCAAGGAGAGGCCATCTAACTGCATGTAAGAGGCAGGCTGCAGGATCTATTACATGGAAGGCAGGGGTGTGAGTTTATAAATACCTCACCCTCCCAGGAGAATATATGGGTGCAGTTCACCCTGGAGACCCTGGATGCCTAGGCAGTTAGTCAGCAGCAGGCTGGCCTGTGGTGGCAAGGCGGCACGGGCCAGAGGGGGTCATCTCTGTACCCGGTGCCCAAAAGGATGATTTATTATGATCAACCATATGGATTATTTACCTATAACCATGTTTTGTATCAATAAAATCCAACGGCCTTCCTTTTATTGCCAACGCTTGAACAAAGTGGTGTGGTAAGTATTTTTGGGGGAGGAGGCAAGGCCGGGAGGCTTGATGCCAACCCGCAAAATAACATATGTATGTCTGCTGCATATGGGTTCAACGGTTATGTGGATTAAAGGTGGGCGGCCAGCGTGAGGGAGGATGCTGGCTGGAGACATGTGGTGTGACAAGACAAGGCACAGGAAGACTATTCAATGGAGACACACTAGATTCATTTAAAAAATCAAAAACAACCATTGTTAAAATATATGTTGGGTTTTATTTTAGATCTTAATTTCAATTGAACATAAATAATAAACATTACACATTGTAAAGTTCCGGTTGCAGCACATTCAGGGAAAATCCGCGGTATTGTCCACTGTCGCTGGGGAAATGTTGTCTAATGGCAAGTACCGCACAGGCAGGTATTACTCTCCGAACGCGGTGTCCGAGCCTCCCGTGAAGATACCAAGTGAAGCAACGATAGGCCACCAGCCTGTACCACCCGTGAAAATGAAAGATGCAAACTGTATTAAAATGACAAAACTTTCTTATCACTGTCGATTCAGGTAAAAAATGTCATTCTGCTTTGAAAAAAATTCTATCTAGAAAATGCACAATATGGAACCAATTTACATGCATTCGAATGATATGTAGATGTAATTTTATATGTGGGAGACGACCATGAAATAGTAGTGGCATCACTGACATCACAACCAGAGTATACTTACTCGTTACTCGGATTACGCGGACGAACAGTGCCGCGAAGTTCGTGCATAAGCACCATCATCCTCAACACGGTCCGTGAGAGGCAGGCTTCCCTGAACTCTGGCAGCTCGGTGATGCATTGCGGACTTGGCTCGCCTTCCGAAATGTAAGCCAAGCACCCGGAATTTTCACGGCAGCAGCAGTTCTCCTCCTCAGTTGGCATTAGCTCGCACCGATTGCACGTGCACCAGGTGTAGACGCCGTCCATGCGACATGGTCCAGGCTCTTCATCCGTTGACTGGTCCTCCCAACTGCCGTCCGAATCCCCATCGTTTTCGCATGCTTGCCTTTCCAGTAGTTCTTGCTCGGTGTACTCGGGCTCGTACATATACGGAATTATTGTAGCCATTGTGTGGTAAAGAAAGTAAAATAATTTACAGAGATGGTACAGGTGTTCACAAGGCCTAGAAGCGGCGAAGGTAGCTGACCAGAGCACAGAAACGAGTCACAGAATACTCAAAGTAACACAGAGAGAGTAATGGAATCGAAAATCTGCTGCTGTTTTTTGAAACGGTGTGTTTATACTTATAGAGGAAAGAGGCGTCCTGCCATTTCCATGGCGACACTTCATTAGCTGAGGCGCAGCGATTGTTGACACGAAACGTGCTTTGGCGTTGGGAAATGGGCGGTACGCGTCTGCTGATGTCAGGCTCAGGGGCGGGGGATTTGATTTAGTGCCGCAAAAGCAGGTGAGCCAGGGCGATGGGGGGAAATGATAGGATTATTAGAAAATGGCGGCTGATTTCGAGTGCGTTAATGGACGAAAAGTCGGGTAAGGTCCATAGGAAAGTTTTCTACGATCTACCGATTTATGCTTAAAAACACATGGCCGAACCGTAGGGACAATAAAAAAAAAGTCCCGGAACTATCCTTTAAGCCGAAACTATCGTCATTAAAATAGGAGCTTTAACATAAGAGCTTCCAGGTTTTTCTTATTGTTCTGTGCCAGTACCGCCCCAGCCTGCGATCCTCTCGGAGGGAGACACATGCATAGAGCTGGAAGACTGCCAGATGTCCTGCTTTATTTTCAAGCGCCTCGGCTATCAAGGGGCTACGTGCCCTTCCTTCTTCCTTTTCACACTTGCAAACTTATTTCCGGTATTCATTTGTAGTGTGTGTTACCTCACCAGTGCCACGGCCAGCCCATATGTCGCAACTGAGACCAGTGTGTCCTAATTTACCTCCCACATTTTCTACCATCGAGGACAGTGTGGGGGTGCCGCAGCCATGCATCCGAGCTAAACATTGCTGTGTTTTCATAGTTCACTCGCTACTGTTGCAATAAAAATGTCCACTCGATGGATAGATACAATGCCTGTCCTTCACTGAAGTCCTGTTAAAAACGAGCATTGCCAAAGCCAACATTTTTGGCTTGTGCATAACGTTTAAGCTTTTGCCAGGCACTGCTATTAGATGCCTAGGTACTCCACAAAAGGCCAAACTGTTGGCATTGCCAATGCTTGTTTTATTGGTGCAGCCTGGTGTGGCATTGGTATTGGCATACTCGGTTGAAAAATATTTGACCTTTTACTTTTGACCACATTTTTTTAATCCTTTTTTTGGTCGAAATTCCGTCGTATGTATAATATATACTGATATATATATATATCAGTGAAAAAACTTTGTTAAAGGGACGTTATGGTAAAGTTGCGCTACTAAAAACCTATGAAATTCAGTGAAAAAACTTTGTCAAAGGAACGTTATGGTTCCAAGTAAAACCGAAAAAAACCCCTTGAAATTCGCCAGTTATGGTAACCTAAGCAACCATAACTCGCGCCACCACCGTGCACTGCTAAGACTAACACCCAGGACATCAAAGATGACATCACAAATGTCATTGATGACATCACTGATGACATCACATGTGTATGTACTTTTCATGAAATATGTGTACAAGGGATTCTTATTATAATGTTGCGAAACAAGTGTCAAGGATCATTGCAATAAATATCATACCCTAATTAGTGCATTGAACGATGCATTGATATAAATAGCATTCTATTATGGGGTTCTATCTAGTATACTAAGCTACTGATACAGAAACATAACATGGTGTGCAGTGTACAAGATGAAGGTATAATATTCGTAATGTTAATATGTTGAATAATGAAATGATAATTGTTTTCTTAATAGATTTTTGTGCACTGTGAAATATGTAATACGTAGCTAATAAAACATTACTATAGACAAAACACAAAGACACAAGAACACATACCAATATGGGTATATACAGGGAAAGTGAAGTTAGCAAAAAAGCACAAGTAGTAGCAGAAACAATTCATAACTTAACTGATTATTTTCATGCAAATAAATGATTGCTCTGTTTCAAAGCTGCTATTCACCCTATGTATATGTATTACTTGATGTGATTGGACCCACAGGGAAAGTACAGGCATAAAAAAAAAACAACAGAACTATCAGAAAGTGCTTATAAGTCTATTGATTATCTCTATGCACAAAAAGGATTGCTGTCTTTCAAGCTTGTGTCTTCCCGTATGTATATGTTTCATATGATGTGACTGGACTCTAACAGAATTACTGTAAGAACCTACTTGAAGGATACGTCTACAAATAAAATAAAATGTTTAGTTTCTGACTGTTACTGAAGAAAACCATGTGGCCTAGATATGTCAGCAAAAGAAAAAAGAGTGAGCCAGACATGTGATGTCATCAGTGATGTCATCAATGACATTTGTGATGTCATCTTTGATGTCCTGGGTGTTAGTCTTAGCAGTGCAGGGTGGTGGTGCGAGTTATGGTTGCTTAGCTTACCATAACTGGCGAATTTCAAGGGTTTTTCGGTTTTACTTGGAACCATAACGTTCCTTTGACAAAGTTTTTTCACTGAATTTCATAGGTTTTTAGTAGCGCAACTTTACCATAACGTCCCTTTAACAAAGGTTTTTCATTGAATTTCGTAGGTTTTTATTAGTGCAACTTAACCATAACGTCCCTGTAACATTTTCTTTTACTAAATTTTAAAGGTTTTTATTAGTACAACGTGACCATAACATCCTTTTCAATAGATGAAGACCACTAACATCTTATGTCCTCAAAGTGGGAATGCCGGGTGGTAAAAAAAACAAAAAGATTTTCCTTTCTACACCGGGACGCCTGCGGCGTCTCGGTGTAGGAAGGAAAATCTTTTACCAAGATGGCCACCATGGAAAGGGAAGGCGGGGTGTATAAAGAACACAACAGCGCATGAGGGAGACACATGGGCATGAGCGGGGGGTGAGAGGGAACAGGGTACAAACGGGGCATGCGCAGGGGGTGGGACGGAAAAGGAAGGAGAAACAGGGCATGAGCGGTGGCGGGGGGCACACTAGAGAGACACGGGGCATGAGCAGCGGGTGGGGAGGAACATGAGGGAGACACGGGGTATAAGCAGGGGATGGGGAGGAACATGAGGGAGACACAGGGCATCAGCGGGGGGTACAGGGCACATACGGGACATGAGCGGGGGTGGGGAGGAAAGGAGAGAGACAAGGGGCATGAGCAGGGGGTGGGGGGAACACGAGGGAGACACGGAGCATGAGCGGGGGGCGGGGGGAACACGAGGGAAACACGGGGCATGATCGGGGGGTGGGGGGAACACGAGGGAGACACGGGGCATGAGCGGGGGGTGAGGGGCAACAGGAGACAGACACGGGGCATGAGCGGGGGTGGGGAGAACAGGAGACAGACACGGGGCATGAGCGGGTGGCGTGGGGGGCAACAGGAGAGAGACACTGGGCATGAGCGTGGAGTGGGGGAATGCAGGAGACAGACACGGGGCATGGGTGGGGGCAACAGGAGACAGACACGGGGCATGAGCGGGGGAGTCGGAGGCAACAGGAAAGAGACACGGGGCATGAGCGTGGGGGGGTACAGGAGACAGACACAGGGCATGAGCGGGGGGTGGGGGGGTACAGGAGACAGACACGGGGCATGAGCGGGGGTGGTGGGGTACAGGAGACAGACACGGGGCATGAGCGGGGGTGGGGGGCAACAGGAGAGAGACATGGGGCATGAGTGGGGGGTGGGGGGAACAGGAGACAGACACGGGGCATGAGCGGGGGTGGGGGAACAACAGACACACACAGGGCATGAGCAGGGGGTGGGGGGCAACAGGAGACAGACAAAGGGCATGAGCGGGGGGTGGGGGGCAACAGGAGACAGACACGGGGCATGAGCGGGGCGTGGGGGCCAACAGGAGACAGGCACGGGGCATGAGCGGGGGGTGGGGGGCAACAGGAGACAGACACAGGGCATGAGCGGGGGTGGGAGGAACAGGAGACAGACACGGGGCATGAGCAGGGGGTGGGGAGAACAGGAGACAGACACGGGGCATGAGCGAGGGGGTGGGGGGCAACAGGAGAGACACGGGGTATGAGCGGGGTAGTGGGGGGCAACAGGAGAGAGACAAGGGGCATGAGCGGGGGTGGGGGCAACAGGAGAGAGACACGGGACATGAGCGGGTGGGGGAACAGGAGACAGACACGGGGCATGAGCGGGGGGGCAACAGGAGACAGACTGGGCATGAGTGGGGGGTGGGGGGGTACAGGAGACAGACACAGGGCATGAGCGGGGGGTGGGGGGAACAGGAGACAGACAGGGGGCATGAGCGGGGGGTGGGGGGCAACAGGAGAGAGACAGGGCATGAGCGGGGGGTGGGGGGAACAGAAGACAGACACAGGGCATGAGCGAGGGGTGGGGGGCAACAGGAGACAGACACGGGGCATGAGCAGGGGGCAACAGGAGACAGACACGGGGCATGAGCGGGGGGTGGGGGGCAACAGGAGACAGACAGGGGGCATGAGCGGGGCGTGGGGGGCAACAGGAGAGACATGGGGCATGAGCGGGGGGTGAAGGGCAACAGGAGACAGACACGGGGCATGAGCGGGGGGTGGGGGGAACAGGAGACAGACACGGGGCATGAGCGGGGCGTGGGGGGCAACAGGAGAGACATGGGGCATGAGCGGGGGGTGAAGGGCAACAGGAGACAGACACGGGGCATGAGCGGGGGGTGGGGGGAACAGGAGACAGACACGGGCATGAGCGGGGGGTGGGGAGAACAGACACAGGGCATGAGCGGGGCGGTGGGGGGCAACAGGAGACAGACACGGGGCAAGAGCAGGGGTGTGAGGGAGGGGGAAAGACACGGGGCAAGAGCGGGGGTGTGAGGGAGGGGGCAAGACACGGGGGTGGGCGGGAGGAGGAAAGACGCGGGGGTGGGCAGGAGGGGGAAAAGACGCAGGGCAAGAGTGGGGGTGCGGGGCAAGAGCGGGGGTGTGAGGGAGGGGGAAAGACACGGGCCAAGAGCGGGGGTGTGAGGAAGGGGGCAAGACACGGGGGTGGGCGGGAGGGGGAAAGACGCGGGGGTGGGCGGGAGGGGGAAAAGACGCGGGGGCGGGTGGGGGAAAGAGACACGGGGCAAGAGTGGGGGTGCGGGGCAAGAGCAGGGGTGGGCGGGAGGGTGATAGACATGCGGGGCAAGAGCGGGAGTGGGCAGGAGGGTGATAGACACGCGGGGCAAGAGCGGGGGTGGGCGGGAGGGGGAAAGACACGGGGCAAGAGCGTGGGTGGGCGGGAGGGTGAAAGACACGGGGCAAGAGCGGGGGTGGGAGGGGGAAAGACACACGGGGCAAAAGCGGGGGTGGGCAGTCGGGGGAAAGACGCACGGGGCAAGAGCGGGGGTGGGGGGAGAGAGACAGACACACGAGGCATGAGCGGGGGGTGGGGGAAGGGGAGAGACACGCGGGACATGAGCGGGGGGTGGGCGGGAGGTGGAGACACACACGGGGCATGAGCGGGGGGTGGGCGGGAGGGGGAGAGACACACGGGGCATGGGTGGGGAGGAGGGGGAGGGGCATGGGTGGGGGGGAGAGACACACGGGGCATGGGTGGGGGGGAGGGGGAGAGACACACGGGGCATGGGTGGGGGGGAGGGGGAGAGACACGGGGCATGGGTGGGGGGGAGGGGGAGAGACACACGGGGCATGGGTGGGGGGGGGTGGAGAGACACACGGGGCATGAGTGGGGGGTGGGGGGAAGGAGAGAGACACACATGGGGCATGAGCGGGGGGTGGGCGGGAGGGGGAGAGACACACGGGGCATGAGCGGGGGTGGGGGGGAGGGAGAGAGACACACGGGACATGAGCAGGGGTGAGCGGGAGGGGGAGACACACGGGGCATGAGCGGGGGTGGGGAGAGACACACGGACATGAGCGGGGGTGGGCGGCAGGTGGTGAGAGACATACGGACATGAGCGGGGGGTGGGCGGCGGGTGGGGAGAGACACACGGACATGAGCGGGGGGTGGGGAGAGACACACGGACATGAGCAGCGGGTGGTAGAGACACATGGGGTGGGAGACACACGGGGCAAGAGCGGGGGTGGGCGGTTGGGAGAGACGAGCGGGGGGTGGGCGGTTGGGAGAGACGAGCGGGGCACGAGCGGGGGGTGGGCGGGAGGGAAAAAGACACACGGACATGAGCGGGGATTGGCGGGAGGGAGAAAGACACACGGACATGAGCCGGCGGTGGGCGGGAGGGAGAAAGACACACGGACATGAGCGGGGGGTGGGAGGAACAGGAGACAGACACGGGCATGAGCGTGGGTGGGGGACTTACTGTGCAGGCGGGATACAAAGCCTCTCATGCGAGGAACAAAGATGGCGGGCATCTCTGAAGCCAGACGCACTGCACGCTTTCACGCATCCAATGAGAGAGGACGTCAGATGTCCGCGGACATCACGCAAGCTGCTTGCCCAATCACCGTCCTGTCCGCGGAGCGAACAGGGAAGTGTGTCCGCGAAGCGAACACAGATATCACTAATTTTTTTCACTTACATTTTTGTCATTTTTTTAAAAACTATTGGACGGATTTACACCAAATAAAGCAAAGCACGCTTTCGGGACCAAACCGCCGCTCCTGCCGCTAATTTGGTGTAAATCCATCCAGCGGTTTGGGCTGTAGGCGTGAGCAAAGTTTTTTCCCATTATGTCTATGGGAAAAAAAAAAAAGTTTTGGGACCCCCCCCTATAACTTTGCCCCCCCGGACGAATCCTCACCAAACTTTGCAAAAAAATTCAGAGTGACCCGAATACTTTTTTTGCACAGTTTGGTGAGGATCCGTCCAGGGAGAGCGAAGTTATAAGCCACCCAAAAAGTGCTCTTCCTATGGAAGCAGCAACTTAACCATAACTACACGGCCACTACCGTGGCCATGTAATAGGGATACATTACTCACCGTAATCGTATTTCTGATGCTTGTATCTGCTTAGATTCACATGCTGGGCATAGGCCGACATCTAGTGGAAGCTGCGGAGTATTACAGTTTGTTTTTCGAAACTCGAAAATGGGCGTCGACACAGGGCGTGCCAGTAATACTATCCCTAGTGTGACGTCCACTGTACCCAAGATCCCTCACGCGTCTAGGTTCCTCAGATTGTATTTTATCTGACATGAGGTAGCATGAGGAGTAGCGTGAGTACAGATAATCCAAGCAGATAGACAGAAAGGTAAGACTACAAGCAATCATGCGCCTTCTCTCGGAGGGGAGGAAGGGTGGGTCGCATGTGAATCTAAGCAGATACAAGCATCAGAAATACGATTACGGTGAGTAATGTATCCCTTCTGAGGCTTGTGGAATCTGCTTAGATCACATGCTGTGCATAGATTAGCGAGCAGTACCAGAAGAAGGAGGTGGGATGTGAGAAGGGTCATGAGCAAATAAGTGTCTTGGAACCGCTTGTCCCACTTGTGTATCTGCCTTGGAATGGGTGTCAATGCAGTAATGCTGAGTAAAAGTGTGAATAGAGCTCCAAGTAGCTGCTTTGCAAATGGTGTCAAGGGGAACATTTGCAATGAAAGCCAGAGTGGCCCCAATGCCTCTAGTAGAGTGGGCCCTTGGCGTAAAAGGCAGAGTCTTTTCAGAGAGTAACACAGCTGGATACAGTTAATAATCCACTTCGAGATGGCACCTTTAGAGACGCGATCCCCCTCTCTGCTTGTAGCTACGGAGACAAACAGTTGATCTGTTTTCCTTAGCGGTCTTGTTTTATTTGCATAGTAGAGGACCGCCCTACGCACATCTAGGGTGTGTAGTTTCACCTCAGCCGAGCTTTGCGGGTTCTGGAAGAAAGCCGGAAGCTCGATGGACTGGTTTACATAGAATTTTGATATAAATTTAGGTGAGAACATAGGGTGTGTGCGTAAAACCAGTTTGTCTTTATGGATAGTAAAGAAGGGATCCTGCACTGACAGAACCTGAATTTCACTGACCCTTCTTATAGAAGTAATAGCTACTAAGAAGGCCGTTTTATAAGTCAGGTGTTTGAGACTGCTTTTATGCATGGGTTCGAAAGGGGGGCCCATGAGCTTGGCTAGCACCACATTAAGGTCCCACCCTGGTGGTGGGTTTGAAATAGGAGGGTGAAGTCTCTTTACTCCTTCCATGAAGGCTTTAACTACTGGTACTTTCCACCACAACACCTTGCTATGGTAAGTGGTGTAAGCCGAGAGGGCTGCCAGGTGTACTTTCAGTGAGTTAAAAACCAATCCTGCATCTAGCAGGTGGAGCATGTATGTAACAATAGTGGAAGGAGTGCAATCAATTTAGTTGATTTGTCTATTCTGGCACCAGATAACAAACCTCTTCCACTTGTCAAAGTAACAGTGCCTTGTGTTTGGTTTCCTAGATTCCTTTAGGATGTCCATACACCTCTGTGGCAAATTGAGATGTCCAAACTCTATGACCTCAGCAGCCATGCTGCCAGGTTCATTGAGTTGGGTTGCTGGTGCACTGTTTGACCTTGGTGCTGGGACAGTAGGTTGTACCAGGCTGGAAGTTTGATGGGCTCGCACACCGCCATCCTGCGTAGGTGTGGGAACCACGGTTGTCTTGCCCACATGGGAGCAACTAGGACGAGCGTCATCGATTCCTTGTTCATCTTGTTCACCACTTTCCTGATGAGAGGAGTTGGTGGAAAAGCATACGCAAACATCCCTGACTAGTTCATCCACAGGGCGTTCCCCTGGGAGTCTGGTTGGGGGAACCTGGATGCAAATCCTGGGCATTGTCTGTTTTCGCTTGTGGCGAATAAGTCTATACTAGGGAAACCCCACTGAGAGAAGAGATCTTCTACGACCTCTCTGTGAAGAACCCATTTGTGTTCCTCTGGGAGCGAGTCTCTGCTCAGAGCATCCGCTAGGGAATTGAGCTCCCCTGGAACATGTTGCGATGACAGGAAGATGTTCCGTCTGAGTGCCCATATCCAGATTTTCTGGGCAAGCTTGGACAAATTTGGCGAGCGAGTCCCTCCTTGCTTGTTCAGGTAGAACATGGCTGTAATGCTGTCCGTCCGGATTTGCACTGACAGGTTTAGTAGATGGGGCTCGAACGCCTGAAGCGCTCTGAATACTGCCAGAAGCTCTAGCAGGTTGATGTGGTTCTTGGCCACTGAGTGAGACCAGAGACCCTGAGCTGTGTGGTGGAGATGGTGAGCTCCCCACCCCGTCAGACATGCATCTGTAGTGACTACTGCCTGTACTTCGGGATCGTAAAAGGGTTTCTCCTTTGCGAGATTCTCTCTTGTCCACCAGTGGAGGCTTTGTACTAGTGTTGGCGAAACGACCACTAGATCGTCCCACTGACCACTTGCCTGAGACCACTGTTTCGCCAACCATTCCTGCATGGGACGCATGCGCAGGCGCGCGTGGGGGACCAGGTAAATGCATGACGCCATCATGCCCAGTAACCGCATTGCTTTGCGTACCGTTATTTGTTGACCGGACTGATAATGCGGAATTTGCAGTAGTATATTCCGAATTCTTTCTTCTGAAGGAAAGGTCAACCCCTCCTGGGTATCCAGGATTGCTCCTAGGAATTGTTTTGAGGTGCTTGGCACTAGGCTTGACATCTTCTCGTTGATTGAGAAGCCTAATTCGTGGAGGAGGTCGATAGTCCTTTGAATGTTTGTCCTGCAAATTCCTGGGGTTTCCCCCGTTATGAGCCAGTCGTCCAGATAAGGGTACACTGGGATTGCCTCCCTACGTAGGTGTGCAGCTGCCAGCGCCAGTACCTTGGTGAATACCCTTGGTGCTGAAGCTATCCCGAAGGGCAGTACCTTGAATTGGTAGTGGCGACTGTCCACCTTGAAGCGCAAGTACTTTCTGTGCGCTGGGAACATGGAAATATGAAAATAAGCATCATTCATATCCAAGGTTGCCATGTAATCCCCCTTTTTTAGGAGGAGGATTACCTCTTGTAGCGTGGTCATGCGAAATTTTTGGGGCTTGACAGGCCGTAAGTCCAATACTGGGCGCATTGTCAAGTCTTTCTTTGGCACAAGGAAGTAAGTTGAATAAATACCCTTGTTTACCTGGTGTCCCGGGACGAGTTCTATCGCGTCCTTTTGTAGAAGAATGGCGATCTCCTCGAGGAGAATCTTCTGATGTTCTAAGGAGTGTACTTTTTGTCGTGGAGGATGGTTCCGGGGACGCTGCAGTAGTTCTATACAGTACCCTGTGGATACTGTTGACAGCACCCATCTGTCTGATGTGATCCCTTCCCAAGCCTGGGTGAAGTTTGAAATGCGTCCCCCTACTGGGGTTGCGTGAGAAGGGACCCTGAACTGAGCGTCCCTGCTTTGGTGGAGGCGTGCCGCCTCCCTTGCTGGGGCTGCCTCTGCCTTTACCACAACCTCTCCTATTACCTCTGCCGTAACCCTGGGTAGACTGTTGGTTGTTGTTCCACTGTGTACCCTGCCCCTGGGAATAGTTTGATCCTCTCTGGGAATTTTGGCCGCATGGGCGACGAAAATTACTATTCCCTCTCTGGTTAGGGGGTTTATTGGTTAACTGGCCAAGGGATTTTAGTGTCTCGTAATCGTCCTTGGCATTTTTCAGTGCATCTTCGACCGCCTTCCCAAACAACAGATCGGCTTCCACCGGTTTGTCTAACAAAGATGCCCGAGTTTCTGTCTTAAAACCAGACTGCCGTAACCATGCATGTCTCTTGATAACAGTACCTTCTGCTATCAATCTGCCTGCGTTGTCCGCGGCGTCGAAGGTTGCTTTCAAAATTCAACCAGACACGGCTCTACCCTCTGCGGAAATCCGAGCTAATTGGCCCTTTAACGGTTCAGGAGCAGAGGCTATGAGAGCCGCGACTTCTTCCCACTGATGGCAGTTGTAGCTGGCCAACAGGGTGGTGGAGTTAGCAATCCTTGCTTGATAGGTGGACGTTGAGGCTACCTTCCTGCCGAAACCGTATAGTTTTTTGCTTTCCTTGTCGGGAGGAGCTTCTGACGAAGACAAGGGTGTTCCAGCCCTCTTACGAGTGTTGGTAACAACTAGGGAGTCTGGCTTCAGATGTCCTCTTATATAGAGAGGGTCAGACTGAGCTGCCCTGAAGTTTTTCAACCCTGGGATTGACTGCTCTGGTGAGGTTTGGGTTCACCAGGGACGGATCTATTCTCCGCTGAATGGATTTAAGGATAGGGATGGTCTGGGCAACCGGCCTCCTTTCTCCCACTAACTCTTCTGCAAAGTCCCTTTCCTCCTGTACACCGTGGGTGTCAATGTGAAAATGTTCTGCTGCGTGAGCGAGAACCTCATTTAGGAGGGGCTGGTTATCGACCGGGGAGTCGGTAACCGGGGCTTCGTTCTCTACCGGGGAATCATCTTCTTCTTCTTCCTGGTCCTCATCATCCTCATAGTATCCCATCCCGGTTTGCTCTTCTATCATACCAAACTCTTGGTCTCCACAAAAGGAAGCCTCTCCTTGATACCGAGAGTATGGTGTTGCGTAAGGTTGTACCTCGAAGGGTTCAGACCTCATCGGGGTTTCAAACCGGGCCTTCTTACTCGGGGGGGAGGGGATAGGATCAGTAGAGCCTGAGGGTGTGGCCCCTTGTGGATCATACGAGAGGAAATGTTCAGGATTTTTATCATAAAAATCAGCCAACGAAGACATTCTTGACATGACCCTATATATGTCTTCACTGGACCATTTTTTGGAACTGGGAATGACTCTCTCAGCAAGTCTATGGGATTTATCCTGAGTAGCTTTGCTGGTTGTGGACCTATCAGCAGACCTGGACTTGTCTGTCTGTTTAGGGGGGTTGGAGTGTCTCACAGGTGTGGAAGAATGTACAGGTAGTTTCTTCTGCTGTTTTCCCCCCTCCCCGTGCGTAGAAAAATGTTTTCCCTGTCCCTTAGTGGCTCCGGAGTTCTTCGACGCCTGGCGTCGAGGATCGGGAGAGGTGTCCCTGTCCTTCCAGCGTGGGGCCTCGCTGGTTTTAATTGCGGGCTCTGCCTCCTGGAGCACGGCCTGGGGGTGGAAGTCGTCTTCGTCTTCCGACGATCGAACTTCTGTTAGCCTAGGGAGCGAGGCACTCTTGGCAAGAGTGGATGATTGCCTGGCGTCATGCGGCGATCTTGATCCAGAGCGCCCAGAGGACACCGAATCGGACCGTTCTGTCTGTGCCTCTTTCCGAGAACTCGACGTCGTCGAGTCTCGGTTGGACTTCGTGTGTTTAGTGTGTGTAGTATGTGAAGCGCTTGCGTCGCCTGGGGTCTTCCCCATAGCCGCCCTGCCGGACGACCTTCCGAGGTCGGGGACCTGCGCTCGGCTGTCTTTCGACGCCGTAATGCCCTCGCCGTCCGACGCTGCCATGGCCGCCTACCTGGCGTGGTGGGCCCAACGCTTCGTCGAACGGTCCTTAAGTGTCTTAGGTTTAAACCTACTACACGCTCTGCAGTTCGCTTCGGGGTGGTCCCTCGGCAAGCAGAGATTGCACGTGGCGTGCCTGTCGACCCAAGGGTATTTGCGGTTGCACTTGGGGCAGAATTGAAAAGGGGTACCCTCCATACGCACCTTGAGGCAGCGGGCTGTTAAGTGTAGGAAATATATAAGGTGTACCTATATACCAAGAGTGTAGAGTATGTACCACCCGCCACTCTCCCTACTTGCAGGGCAGCGGCCTACCAGGCCCGGGCTGAGGCAAGCGGCCTTCCGAGGCCCAAATCCGTCGTGCAGCAGCCGACAGTCGATTTCTTCTCCAGCCGGCGTCGAGTGTCAAAGTTCGACGTTGGGGTGGGGGAAGGATGTTGATAGATTATTATTTTATAATTTTAGCAAAAGTATGGCTAAGGCCAGGGGACTCCGCAAGATGCTTCCGACCAGTATGGCGGAAAAAAACAATCTGAGGATCCTAGACGCGTGAGGGATCTTGGGTACAGTGGACGTCACACTAGGGATAGTATTACTGGTACGCCCTGTGTCGACGCCCATTTTCGAGTTTCGAAAAACAAACTGTAATACTCTGCAGCTTCCACTAGATGTCGGCCTATGCACAGCATGTGATCTAAGCAGATTCCACAAGCCTCAGATATATATATATATACACATATATATATATAGTTAGTGGTGGTGTCTGGGGTCTCTCCCACTCATTTTCAATAAAAAAAAAGAAGAGCAATAAAATGTAGTCAAAAGTAAAAGGTCAAATATTTTCGACCAAGTAGGGGGTAATCCGTGAGAAGTGGCTATTACACGTCAAGCATGGTCTCAACATGCCACAGTGATGCCACTGAATGGGCCATGTGCAGTCAACATATGTGATATGCAGCCTGACAAATTCAGTTTCTGCCATTATATGCCAAGGCCATTTATCAGGCTTGGCACAAGCAGTCCGTTTGGAGTTGCAAAGTTGTGCTGCCTTTGGCAGCTATAGCTTTCTTCTTTATCCTCTCTAGGCCATGCTTTCAAGCACGCCATTCGTACGCTCTGCTCCAGCCTCCTTGCTTGACTTGCCGTATGGTTCTGCTGGAACTGCCTCTATAACAAAGGCTTTTCATTAAAGAAAACCTGAAGCCAACTCCTGCATATCTGTGTTTCATATCGAGGACATAGAAGACAGAACGTTAACTTGGTAGCAGCCGGTCTGGGTTCTCCAGCCTCTACTCCTTCGGCGTTCTTCAATCTAGTAAATAAGGCATTCTGCTCTACACCCTGAACCTAAAGCTAGTCTAAATGAGGAATGCAGCTCTCTCAGACCCTGCAGCAACTATCTCTTTCACATCACTCGACTTTCCTAATGAATCGTCTATAGGACTACAACCAGTGTAGCGTGCATGGCGTTGATTCCATAAACCAACCTGCTCCCATGGCTGCCAGCACAATCTCAGCTCTGAACTTTGCCTTAACCTCGCTGATACGGTGTATGAGCGAGAGAGCATGTCTATTTTGAACACCATCATTAGGAAAATATACAATTTAGAGGGGTTTGAAGGATAAAAGGGTGCAACCTTTTGATCATTCTATTTTGAGGCGGAGTGAAGCAGAGTGTTTGTGGTGCCTTGCTGATCCATAGAGGAGCTGCAGCAACAGCAACAGAGTATCTGCTCTATTTTCTTTACCTGGAGGTGAAGTCCCAGGCGGAGTCCCTGCTTCATAATCACTCCGCAGATGCGGAGCGTAGCGGAGTGAAGCAGAGTGTTTGTGGTGTTCGTGGGGTGAGGCTAAGGCGAGAAAAGTATCTGCTTTCAAAACTAATCACTAATTACTTGAGTTCGAAGGGAGGACACCTGAACCCAGTGAGCCGTGAGCCACACAAACTAACTGTCATGGATCCAAATTCTCAGTCTGTAAGACCAAAAGATGTCCCCACTCCCCTTAACACCTACACTCCAGTCCAATCCTTCACACAAAATCCAAATGTAAAAACACGAGCACAACTTAAACGTTGTAACATTGATCTTGGAAAGGCTCGTGACTTTTCTCTATACACCGCTAGCCCAACAAACAGCGGACTGGAGCTGATAAAGAGAAGTCACTAGCCGATATAAACACAAATACTGACAAAAACAAAATGACGTCTTTGCAACTAGCCCACCTCCCCTTACCTGAAGTTGGCACTGCGCGTGCTGCTCCTGATGTGCCTGTTTGCGGTTTGCTTTCTGCTTGCGACACGGTGGACGGGGCCGCCACGGGGTGTTCCTCCGCTCCTCCCGCCGTCTCCGGTGGTGCTCAGGCTCCTTGGTCTGGGCTGGTACTCCATGATGGGGAGTGTAGAGAGGGCGGGTGGGTTGCTATCTCTGCTGAGGATGGTGGACGGTGTGGCTGTGCCGCGGCCGGGAATGCTTCCTGGCTGACTGGATGCGGCTGGTTGAGGTGTGCTTCGGTGGGGTCGGTGCCTGGAAGTGGCGCCGCCCTTTCCTCTGCCTGACTTCCGCCTGTGACGATTTCGTCCGAGGTCAGGAGAGCTGCATGATGATGGCTGCTTCAGATCTTTTAGATCTACCGTTACTGAACAAAGCGGCTATTGATTTAGCTGCAGCAGACAGTGACTGCTGCATATCTGATCCACACAGTCAAAATAGAGTGAACGTACTAAATACACTGGACATAATTGGAACGACAGATGAAAACGTGTTGTATGATAGAAATATCGATATTCGTATCAAAGAAATCACAGGCAGTCCAAAGAAGACAAGAGTGAAAATAAACTTCTGTAACACTTTTAAGGATACAGTACACACAAGAAAAGAACCACTCTGTGGAAATGACGCTCTTGCTCCAGATGCTCCTTTTCATATAGATCTTGTTCCATGCACTCCTATTGTATTTGCTAACGAACAAATAACACAAGAAGAAAGATTTCAAACCAGTACACAAAATGTGCAATATATTTATGAGACACTGGCCTGTGGACCAGATGCAAGACGCAGCTCCTTAGCAGTTGCCGACCAACTATTGAAAGACCCATCTAGCATCAATGAACAAATACAACTGAAAAGTCAGCTTGATGTAATAAACTGTGAATCAAGACTGCAAACAATAAATGCCACAAATGCCAATGATCAGACTCTTGATAATATTTCACCTCAATGCAAACAAGATACACAACTAAAGAGCTTGAGGATATTTAATGAAAGGACAAATAAAAGAAGAAGGATTGATTCCAGCAATGAAAAAGAACTATACAGATCCCAGAAAAGACTGACATGTGGATCTGCAAACCAACCAACACAAAGACCTACCTCTACTGCACAAAACTTGAACAAGGCTGAAGAAATGAGTAATTCATCTTCGGAAGAAACTTCTTCCTCCGATTCATCTCTTGCAGAAAGACCATTTCCTAAAATTAGATGGTCAACATTTTGGAAGAAAAGATCACAAAACCTACACCGAGATGGTAAAGGGGCACCAATTGAAAACTTATGCTTTGACCGAATGCCAAAAATATCATCAGCAATAACCATCGCCACAGCACCATTTACAAAGATGTACGAGCAATTTAGTGACAATTATAAAGATCAGAACACACTAATTGCCCTTTTAAACTCAAAGATGACAAACATCGAATTCGAAATGAGAGAAATGAAAATCCAATCTCATAATGACGTACAGTACTTGGAAGTGTCTAGTGCTCTTCTCAAGGACCAAATGGTATGCAATGCAGGTGACAAGAGATTGTTAGCAGAAGTTGCCCGAGAAGCCTTGCAGATCTTGAAAAAAACTCATGTCGATAACATGAAATCACAAGAAACATCAGAATCAACGAGATTCACGGAATCAAATGAAACTGTGATTCACTTGAGTTCACCTCCGTGCCCATCATCGCACAATGGTGAGATGGAGGGCAACCTGACCTCAAGAAATGACAAGGGAGAAACCCAGCCACTCACATCCAGTTCTCAGTTTAATTTAGTGGAGACAAGTATAATCTCTGAGGAAATAAAAAACTCAGAAAAGCAGATATCTTCCTCAAGGCAGCGCTTAATTACTGGATCCAAGACGACTCTTAATAACTCTACAGATACCAGTGATAAGGCGGATAAAGAACCAAGAGGAACTCAAGCCATCGAATTGAAGGATCTGGATGTTCCCTCTACCTCGAGTGACAAAATTCAAAGAGAAAATGAAAAAGTTGTAATAGTTATTGACCAACTTCAAGATGAAAGAAATAACACGCAGAGTGCAAAAACAAGTGAAATGGAAACTCAAAAACTTATAGAAGTTCAGACTAAGACACGGGTATATTCAATATTTGAAAAACAAAACAAAGTAACACACGTGCTGAATAAACCTGTTATAATAGCAGGTAAAGCCAAAAAGAAAACTAAGAACATAATAGAACAAACACGAGGTTCTAAAAGAGGATCACTAAAATTCTTAAGAAACCTCAAACCTCTGAACTTCTCAGAGCTTACAGCAAGGAGCAAAAAGAAACAAGGTCCTTCAAATAATGAATTAGTTAAAGATCTGGATAAAATTCATAACGACCACGAGAAATGTTCCAATAGCACTGACGATGACAACACAACTGATGACAATGAATTTATCAACACACAAGATGGTAGATGGCGACTATGACATTGATGATGTTGATCATGAAGTATCTGGGAATCCACCAAGTTGCACGTCAAAAAAAGCAATGATCACTTTAGCTCATATGAACAATAATCCAACGGATTTGATCTCAAAAAGGAATTATGAGGAACGAGTATGTATAATGGACCCAATTGAAAGTGATGAGAGAGAGAGAGAACAAACTACTGGAATTAACAACACAGAAATGGAAGGAAAGTCCTTAACTATTGAAGAGCGAAGGAACCTTATCCATCCAAAAACAAGACAGGGAAAATTCATCAACAAATCAAGAGCTTCTACAACCTATCTCTCAGAAGAGCCATCAACGTGGAGTACTTTTTCCATTGCAGGTGCAAAAGTCCCTACACAACAAAAGACACAAGTAGCACAAACTTGTATAAATATGAACCTCAATTTTTGCCTTCTGTTAGAAAGAGCTTACAAGGCAAATGACGGCCTTACATTGAATAGAAGAAATGTGTTAACTTTACTAAAACATACTGGAGAATTGAAAACCCTGTCTTCAAGAGATCTAAAAATAGTTGAGTTCGTAAATGAATTGCAGACCAATCGGGTCCTACTACATATACATGAAAGACATATAAGGAACCAAATTATGGATCAAACGGTGGTCCTAAGCAGGCTTGACTTCGACATCAAAGAGCTTAGTAATGATCAACTGAACCAGCTAAGAAATCTGAGAACGGATAAAACCGAATCAATTAGAAATATAACTGGAGTTCGAGACGAAAGCATGACTACTTTCCGGAATAATGAGCTCAACAAACGAGCTAATAATTTGACTGCAGTTTCGACATCGGTACAACCTGCTAAAATAAACGAAAAAAGGAAAATAAAGATCACTATCCCTGTGCCCATTAACCCAGACAAGAGCCAAAATGAACAACTTAAAACGCAAACAATTGCATGCATGGATGATTGGAGTTGGCCGTCCGGCTCATTGAATCAAAATAAATCAAGCTAGCGTCATAACATAAAAAATACTGACATTCTTCAAATCGGATCCTGGAACACAAGAGGGCATGCTGATCTTTTTCAAGATACTCCTTCTGCTTTACAAAATGTGAATATCCTGTGTTTACAGGAAACTTGGTTGGTAGATCCACCCCTGGTACCTGGTTATGAGATAGCAATTAACCCGGCTATTACACAGAAAAGGGGTAGACCTATGACCGGATTGATTACATTGGTAAAAATATGCAGTGGTTTCAGAATCCTTGACACAAGAAATGTGACCCCTTACATTCAAACTGTAAAAATAGGGACGGATGTTAATAAAGGCTGGCGAAAAAACTCAATACATATAATTAATATATATTGGCAACAAAAATCAACAGGGTTTTGGGCTTTTTTGGATGCACTGTGTGACACAATAGATGAAATTATGTCACAAGAGACAAATGCAAATCTGATATGTGGTGACTGGAACATGGATCTTAACAAACTATCGGGTGTAAAAGGCTCTAGTCGAACACTTCTTAAAACAGAGCTTCTAACTCAACATCTCCTTGATATATCCGTGAGGGAACTTCGAATACTCAACGGGAATACACCGGGAGATATACCGTCCAATCCCACTTGGAAAAACGGAGCCTTAAATTCAACTGTTGATTATTTTGTTGTATCAGAGAGTATTGATTATGTAGTTGTATTTTTGAAAGTACTGAATATGGACCAAAGTGACCATAATTTAGTCACAATTGGAATTAAACATGAAATGAGATCTGATAAGTCTGAAAATTGGTCAAATGAAATTACTGTGGTACCTGGTCGTAATAGGCTAAGGCTTAACAGCATGAAAATAATAACTATGACGGCCTACATCCAAAACAATCTAGAGCCGGACTATGTTCCACTGTTAGAACAATTTAAAGAGATACCCAACATTAATGGTAAAACTAACTTTCGCCATTGCCATAGTTACGACCGATTTGTGGTAGAGAAGAAACGCGAACTACGAAGAAACACTCGGGCACTAAAATATGAGAATGCCTAAAAGCAACAAGAAGGGAAAAAACACTGAAAACAAAATATAATAACTGGGTAAAGGACCATAGAGCCTTAATGCAAAAAAAAGACGCGGAAGAAATGATGCGAACACTGCACAACAAAACAACAAGAGAATTTTGGGCAATACTGAATAAAACTGAGTCAAATCAAACAACGCTCGTTACCAACATGGTAAGTGAGGCACAATGGATTAATCATTACACTATACTCTATAGGCCCCTGAAATCAACTATGCAAGAAATTACAGAGAAACATGAGACCTGGAACATTACTATCTCGAAAGAAAACATAGCAGAAAACATCAAAAAGCTAAGTACATCGAGAGCACCCGGTCCAGATGGATTGACTAATTATACACTAAAGGAAAATCCTAAGGAATGTACTGAATTCTGTTACAAATTTTGTTTAAAAACATAATACGAGAACAAACCATTCCTTTGTCATGGAAAAGTGCTACAATAGTTCCTATTTTTAAAAAAGGAATAAGATCTGAGCCTGGTAACTACAGGCTGATGGCGCTTTTAGACGTTGTAGGTAAGATCTTTGCAACACAATTGCAAATTCAATTAACAGCATGGATACAGCAATCTGACTCCTTTGATCCCCGTCAAACGGGTTTTGTAAAGGGCGTAGGTTGTAATCTTAATCTATTTCTTCTTAACCTACGAAAAATTGAGGCAATCAGGAAGAAAAAAATAATATATCTTGCCTTCATCGACTTAGCCCATGCTTTTGATGCATTGAATCGAAACTTGTTGTGGAGTAAAATGAGAGCCCAGAATTGTCCAGAAGGACTCATAAGAGCTATAAAAGAACTCTACTCAGGAACAGCTGTCAAAATCCGTCTTGATTAAAAAGGAACACTGTCGAAAGCAATCAAAACTGAACGAGGTGTCAAAAAAGGTAGCCCACTAGATGCTGTACTATTCAACTTTTTTATTAACGACGTAGGACAACGCCTGACAGACACTAGAACATTTCCGCCAAAAATCAACGGGAATTTGATTGACTGGATTCTTTATGCGGATCATATGGTGTTATTGCATTTAACGCCTATTGGTCTCCAGAATAAATTGAAGGTATTGGAGGATTACATCTCGAAGAACAGCCTCCAAATTAACATCAAGAAGACAGAAACCTTCGAATTTAAGAACTTGCAAGGGAGAGGAATAATGACAAACAAAATTCCAGTGGAAAAACGGTAATGAATTATTAAGAAATGTAACTCAGACGAGATACTTGGGAGTGATAATAAACTCGAACATCAATGATGAGGCAAATGTAAGAGCAATTCGACAGAGAAGCAGTCTAACAGCACAAGCTGCAATGATTAATAAAAAATATGGAAAGTTTAGTCTTAAACCAGTCTGGGATTTCTACAATATAAAAGTAGTCCCGGCATTGATATATGGAAGCGAAGCCTCTTTCGGATGCTCATATGGCACATGGGAATCATGTGAATACCTATTTTGGAGAAAGATCCTGCAGTTACCTATTGGCACGCCTCTTGCCTGTATCAGGTGCGAGCTTAGTCTCATCTCTATAACTGCAAAAATCATATGGAACACCTTGGCGTTATATAGTAAAATATCTGCTACAAATTGTCTATCTCAATTTAAAATATTAAAGAAGAACCTTGAAACAAAAAATGAATCAATTCAAGAAATATGGGAGCAGAAATGTGAAAATATACTTCAGATCTTAAATACTACCAAAGAGATACTATGGACAAATCCCAATGAAGTCAAAAAGAAATTGTGGCAGATGGACTGGTGGGAAACGTAACAAAGATCACGCCACCGATGTATGCAAATCGTGCCTGCTGAGGCTAAGGCCTTTAATAAATTATCAAAATATCTGCTAAAATTTCCATGCAGATTTTTAAGGAAAGTTTTTTTTAAAGTTTAGAATGAATCAATTCCAAACAAAGGAAATTCTTAACATTCTAAATAAAACAAATCTAAGTGACACAGTCTGTAGGATGTGTAATTGTCAGACTGAAACACTTAAGCATCTTGTTCTTTATTGCTCAGACATGGAAGAAGAGAGAGAAAATTCTTGGACCTGAAATAGCGCAAAGAACAACTTGGCACCCTGATGAATGGTGGAGTGCATTTTATGATGGCTCTAACAACAAGATAACATTTGCGTTAATATCATTCCTGAAAGAAATGGACAAAAAACTTGCACAACAAGAAAGATAATTAAGACAATTCCTAGAAATATTGTGTTCTGAGCAACATCATAAGGATGGATGTATGAATCTTGTTTGAAAATAGTTTTTATGTTTTTAAAAGTTTTGTATGAAACTAAAAAAAAAAAAAAAGAATTTTGAGCAATGGAAAAGACATTGCCCCCTTTGACCAGCCTTCAACACCTGGTGCTATCGTCCTAGACTCAAAAAAACAACGAAGCCATACTTCCTAATGACAAAGTGCTATATAAATAACAAATACATTAATAAAAGCATGGCTCTAGAACTGGGTGCCACTCCCTTGCCCTCTTCACCAGGATATAATGTGACCCAAAATGCAGGAGGAAAAAAATCCTATGCATCCTTTGCCAACAGTTTGGCTTCTGTGTAGGCATGGGAAAGGCACTTTACAGGCACAGCCGTAATGGTATGAACTACCCACTGTTTGTAGCAGGTACAACATGGTGTGAGTACCTAGGCATCCAACAGCAGTGCCAGACAAAAGCTTGAAACTTATGCACAAGCCAAAAATGTTGGCTTAGCCGATGCTAGTTTTAAAAAGTACTTCAGTGGCTTTGCCAAGGCTTGTTTTTAACAGGACTTCAGTAAAGGACACGCATAGTGCTTCTACATCGAGTGGCTGAAGGATGGCATGTTAAGACATTTTTATTACACCACTATCGTGTTTCCAACTCCAATTAAGTCATTAACTTGTTTAATGACTACGTTTTTTTCTGCTGCCCATGTAACCACTAAGCATACTATTTACCCTGTAACCAGCAAGTCTCTCTGTAACAGCGCCACAATGCCTAAGGGCTGCTGTGCGCTTCATAAATGCTAATAGATAATAAAAAAAATAACTTTCAGAAGACTGCTTTAAACAAACACTGGCAGGCACTTTGAATGCAAAGCTTGATGGTAAGGTTTGATTAAAGCCAGCTCAACGAGTTCCTATGAGGAGGTGTTTTGGGCAGGCAGGAATGGGTGGGAATGGCCACAGGGATTAGCATGCCCATGGGTGGGCACATAACCAAACACCACCTACAGACTCTATATACCTCCTCATATGTCATTCCTTCCTTTTTGTACTTGAATACTGTACTTCAGTGTAATAGTTTCGGCTTATAGATGTTGCAAGCAATACCTAACAGCCCAAACTAAAAAAAAAACTTGGCAAGACATTTTGTGGCTCTCTGAAATTTTTAAGAAACAATGACACAGATTTACTGGAAAAGGCTTTGGCCATTTGTCCCAGGAATTACGTGTGACCGAACGAGGCCGCTACATTCAATCGAGCGAGGGACAAAAATAACGGAAAAACAAAACATCTAGGCCAATCAAAAGAAATGTCTAGAGTTGTTAATGAGGAACCATATCTTACCTGCAAAAAGAGGCACAGCCTTATCAAGTGGAAGAATCTCCAAAATTGGACTTCTCAGTTTATGATGATTCTTACCCTGACAATGACACAAAGTAATTAACAAAAAGCAGACCTGAGAGGCGTGGCCAGCAGTCGTCGGATGCAGATGTGCTAATCGTGGGCCACACGGTCAGCATTCGTGCAAATATCCGTTCTTAAAAACCCAAACTTTACTCATTTTTGGCCCGGTGAGACTGCACTACCTGGGGAGCTTGGTGTCTGGTGCCCATAAGAAACGGAGGGCATAAGCAGTGCTTCAGATCGGCCAGGGAGTGCCATTTTGCTGGAAGTGGAGGAGAGGGCCTTACCGTGACGGGCTGGGTGCAGCAGAGATTGCTATCAAAGGGGAGCGGATCGACGTGAGAGGATAATGTATTCAGGCAGTGGCTATGTGGTGCTCCTGGCAGCAGAGTGAGGTGAGGAGCATCGCTGGAGTGGGAACGGGCTGCGGGCCGTGGCTGGACTGGCTTGGTTGATTCCATGGGGAGCAGCGAGGGAGAGGGTGTGATATTGCCCATGTTAACAGCCCAAGCCTGGAAGGAGACATTGTGGAGGGTTGGTGCTGCTTACAGCAGAGGAAAGATCTCCCCGCCTCTGTTGAGCCCGTTGACTGAGCCACAGATTGTGGTAGGGCTTGCACCCCGATTAGGGGTTGGATGTAACCAGTTCACAGAACATAAGGCAAGTGGGAGTCTGATAGGCACATACAGGGTAGATTTTGTGTTTAATAATTTTTAATGCTAATGGATAAAATAGAAGTTACAATCAAAATTAGTATTTTAGGTAATTCACAACTTATTACATACAAAACGTGTACCATGGGACTGAATATATCTTATGTTGAAGTTACATCTAATTAGTAAAGTAATATAAACTTTATAAACATAATATAGTAATATCAAAACTAATATAAAATATATATCAATGATAGGGGGAACTTAAACACAAGACACAGACTAGACGAGATACAAGAGGAAAAAAGAAGGGGAAAGGAGTATATAATATGATGACCTATTAAGCACAAATATTCAAATAATGTGTAAATCTATTCTATTTCCTATTGAATTTATGCATGTAATCAAATACTGAAGCATGACATTGTTCAAAGTGATGCGTAGAGCATATAGAGTTCCAAAGATTATATGAAAGATTAGTGGCATTCTTCCGATTACAAGTAATATTATGAAAGGCAATATTTATAAACAGGTTAAACAGAGGGGTAAGTCAATTTGGCTAATGGTCGGATTGACTATAGGACCAATCATAAGATTTGCAAGGATTCTGAAAAATTATTGCATTTGAGTCCAAACCCAAGTCCAAAAATTATCTATATATTTACATTTGTATATTAAATTAATAAAGTCAGCATTTACTACATGACAAGACCAGCATTTGTTGGATACATCAACCATATTTTTAGCCATACGGGAAGGAGTGAGAAAAGCTCTGTGGAAAATGAAAAAAATAAGTGTGGGTAAGATTGGTGGCTGGGGATGTGAATTGACATATCTTCCAAATATTTGTCCAGTCTTCTGAGGAGGGTTGAAGATTCCAGTCTGTTTCCCATTGTCTAATAGTACTCAGATTAGGTAGATTACAACAGGGAGGGTTATTTAGAAATCAGTAACATTTTGTAGATTTAATAGAGGGATTATTAATTAAAAGATTTAAAAATGGAGAAGGGGATTTCTGTTTTAAGGTAGGAAGAGATTTGGTAATAGATATGATTAAGGAATTATGGAAGGAAATATCAGAAGGAATATTATATTGAGTACATATAGTAGAAAAAGGAATTATTTCTGAGTTTCGAATTAATTGCTCGATTTAATTCCTAAATTGTACCATGTGAAAATGGTGCATATGTGGTGGAACAGAGCACACGCTGCAGAAAAAGTGCCAGTGGGCTCCATGACAAAGTAAACATGGAGTACAGAGGGAGAAGCAGCGCTTTGCAAATGAAACTCCAAAATTCACCTGTAAATGACATTTATTTTGCTGCTTAAACTCCAAAAGGCCTGTACATAACACTGTCCAACACTCAAAATCTTGCTTGGCGCTAAAATCCATTTAATCTAATGAAGCACTGTGAATGTACAAGGTCCTGAAATGTTAAAAGCAAAACATTTTCTCAGCAAAACCGGATTGCCTGTGAATGACAGTTCCTGTCAAAAATCTGTGTGCAGCCACACTGGGCTACCTCTCCTGATTAAAGTTAAAGTTGCCTAAAACTAAAGATCTGCCGGATTAGCAAATATAAAAGGATTGTTGCTGAAAGGAACACAGATCTCAGTTGTTTTGATCCCACAGGTTTAAATCTAAGAATGCAATTTATCTATGTCATCTGATGCAAAAAGTTTGTTTTGTGCTGAATTTCAAGTCAAGAAATTAAAATGTAACTTAGGCTGGCTGGGCCTGCAAGGAGTTGAAAAACAGGTTTCCACCCAAGGGGAGGGCATTCCTCTCAGCAGATGCTCACTGACACATGATAATTGTGGGGTAGGACAGACTTTTGTCTATAGCCAGTGACTGAAGAATGGCAGATTCTCCAGTGCCGGAAATGGACGTGTGAAAAGGTCGTAAACTAGGCCTGCAGAAGGAAATCCCAAAGGTGAGGGGCTGCTCTTTGCCTCCAGTGACAGACAAAAGGCGTACCATTTGCTGCTAAGAATATGTAATGAACATTTTTTAGAGACTTATAACTCGCTATCAGAAGTGGTGAAAAATATAAATAGGGCAGAGTAGTTAATCAAATTTTTGGCCCTACATTCCAAAACGTGGTGGAACTGTGTAGCATATTCTGAACAGGAATTTCAATATATGTGGTTTTATGGGAACTGTATTTATGCTAGAATTGTTAAACTTTGCACACACATTCCTATGGTAAACACCCATATTTGTGTAAATTTGGAGAAAGTTTGGAAAATGTTTTCATGGAGAAATGGACAAAATGCTGCAGAAAGGCTAAACAAGGTCTCACAGCTGTGGGATTTTGACGAACAGATACTCCTTAAAATAGGCGATCCTTGTATGTGATTTTCATAGATGTTGCCAATGTATAATTATGTATTTTAGGACACAATTCGATTTTGATACTAGTGGCTAGGGGAGGTTTCTAAGGATTGTAAAAACCAATCCATAAAACTTGACATCTGTCCTTGATCCGATCACTCGGATGCAAGGCGGAGATGAGGCTCTGATCCAATCCCAGATCACAGGAGCAAGCTTAGTTAAGCCGGCCCATACACCCATTTTTGTGATGTCATTGGAAAGGATAAATAGAGACAGTTGACAACACACAGGACAGACTCTCTCTTCTGATTGCAGCGAAGCACTCTGATCCAGCATTCAACATCCAGCTTTCAACATCTTTCCAGATCCAGATGCCAATCACTAGGCCAGGCAGTAGCTGAACCATTTTCAGCTAGGCCTCTATCATCAATTTATCCTTAACTAATCCTTACAACCCAGTGGAGCGCTGTGGTGTGGGGAAGCATCCTGAAACTATCTGGCTTGCTACCATAATGCTTGCCTGATTAACTCACAATCCCGCTAATCTGAAATATCCAGAAACAAGAAGGGCAGATCCTGTGCAGTTTCCGGTGACCGGCCTAGCTGATCCAGTCCCGCGCCTGATGTGCTGTCCTTCCCCGATAGACCGATCCATTTACTAGAATCTTGACGGGCAAAAATCTTAAATCCCAGTGGATTGTGAGTATTAACAGGATGCTAGCGAACTACTGTATACCTTGCCTTACCTTGTTCCCCTCTAGTCTCTGAACTATCCTTAGTGCTATCTTATTCTGTCTATTTGCTAAACCGTCAATTTCATAGTCATTTTTATTTGTGTAACTCTCATCCAAAAATCCCACTTCGAGTGTTTGGATTGGTTCCGCCGGGGAAGGTGCTGGGGATCTGTTACTGAAGTCATGAATCAGTCTCAGGGCTTACTGCGGCACAACCTGGTTGTCTAGCCTGCATGCTCTAGTCTTGAGTAAAAGCATAAGCCATATTTTCTGGTTTTAAACTAAAGTTCTTGTCCAAATCGGTGTCTTTATTTCTGAAAAACACCTCTCACTAAAACCTCCATAACTCCCTCAGTTTTCAAGATAGAAACGAAATTTTAATTCCCACTGATACCTAACATCCTTAGCTAGCCCCCAACCCAAAACAGTGTCTTTGACCCGTTTCTATCAAAAACGGCATAGTAAAAGTTTGCAGCGAATTTACATATTGCAAACATTTTACATGTGTGAATGGTCTTTACATTATTTCCCACTTTGCCTTTGAGATTCCAAATGTTTTCTTTTGTTTAAATCATTGCGTTTGCTTGCTTGCATCTTTTGAAAGCGGCTCCCGTAGAAATGTATAATAATTTAAGCATTTTCTGACACATTTAGTGTTTTTGCTCAGCCAATTTCAAAGCCATACTGACAGTTGAAAAGTCAAATCTGTTTTTCTCTTGAGTTTAAGGGGGGGGGGGAGGTGGGAGTGATATTCTGTTTGTTCTGTATTATTCCTGAATACCTGCTCTGTCCTCACATCTATTTAAATTGCCTGTTGAGGGGTGTTGCAGGGGGAACCTCTAACCATAATGCTATCTGTTCCAAACCAACCCCAAAGTATTCTTTTCTGTGCTGCATTCTTTTTGTGTTCATTACCCGATTCCCAGTGCATTAAAGATATTATTCATTGTTCTTGTCACCCCTTGGGGATGGTTGTTACCTATTAAAAATATATTGTGATTTAAATTCTAAATTAAATAAATACATATTTACTGTTACAAATTAGCCTGGTTCAGTGTGACCGGGTGGTGGGAGGGGGATATTTTGAGAAGGGTGTGATATGAGTGGTATATCATTCAGAATATTGAATTTACAGACAAAAATAAATAAGGGTTTCATTTGCGCACTACATGCTGGGCGAGACCTGGGTGTGTGCCCGATTGAAATCCCTTTACAAACCATATGAAAGAATCTACGGATTGATTTTATGGAAGAAATCTGCTGGTAGTTTATTCCAAATAATCTTAAATAGGTGAAGTGATGGAAAAGATGTAATATTTGGCCACGAGGCAGTCATTAAAAAATGAGAAAGGGAAAGTAGAGAAATTATGCTGGATTCAATAGCTATCCAAAGTGGAACTCTGTCCCGAAGATGCTCAAACTGTTTAAAGATAGCAAGTTGTTTTAGGAAGAAGGCCTGGTGATAAAGTTGGAAATTGGGAATTTAACACCACCTAAGGATTTAGAAGGTTTTAGTTTGTTTATTGCGATACGAGGCGTTTTGTTATTCCAAAGAAACTTTAGAAGTCAAGAATCTAATTTTTTATAAAAGGAGGAAGGAATGGCGGTGGGGAACAGACAGGGAGTATAAGATGATGGGGCTAATCATCATTTTGATAGTGTCTAAATGACCCCACCATGAAAGAAAAAGAGGTGACCATCTGTTAATCATATCAGTGACTTTTTCAATTAAGTGGTTAGTGTTCAGGTTAATAGTTGCAAAAATATCTTTAGCAATAGAGAGTCCTAAGTATTTAATACATGAAGACTGCCATGAAAGATCAGATAAGGGGGTATTGGCTCTATTGCAGGCGTTAGTAAGGGGCATAAGTTCTGATTTATCTACATTTAATTTGTAACCAGAGACAACTGAGTAATCATTAATAGTGGATATTAAATGTGGAATCAGAGATATAGATTAGAATATCATCGGCATAAACCAAAAGTTTAGCTTCTATATTATTAATAGTAATACCTTCGATGCAAGAAGTTAGTCTAATGTTTTGAAGAAGGGGTTCTAAGGCCAGGGTAAACAATAATGGTGAAAGGGGGCATCCTTGGCGTGTACCTCTCAATTTTGAATGCAGAGGAAAGAGAATTATTGATAAGAATACGGGTGGTAGGAGAGAAGTATAACATTGTAATTAAGTTAATGAAATAAGGAGGGAGACCATGGCAGGTAAGTGAATGAAACAAGAAGGACCAGGAAACGTGGTCGAAAGCTTTTTCATCATTGAGTGCTATAAGGGCCGAAGGATCTTTGGAGTTTTGGGAGTGTGCTAAACCGTTAAATAGTAAGCTCGAGTTAGAAGAGGCTTGACAACCTTTAATAAATCCTAAATGATCTGGATTTATAAGATTATAAAGGACGTTTTCAATTCATTTTGCAAGAATGTTTGTGTACATTTTTTAGTCTTTATTAATAAGGGGAATAGGCCTATAGTTTTTGATATTTGAGGCATCATTATCTGGTTTGGGAAAATGTATAAGGAGTGCTTCGCTAAAAGAACCCAGGCTTTGGCCAATAGTATTAAAGCGGGAATACAAATCAAATAGTTTAGGGACAATGGAGTCAATGAAGACTTTGTAGAAATCAAGGGTAAACCCATCGGGACCAGGAGCTTTGTTAGGTTTGAGGTCAAATATTGCGAGTTTATTTTCCAAAATAGAAATAGGTGTATCAAGAGAAGATAGATCCAATAAGTTGGGTATATTAGTTTTTGGGTTAGTTAGGAGGAAAGATTTGATATTTTCTGAATTGATGGATGAATCTTGACCATATAATGTAGAATAAAAGTGAAGAAAAATCTCATTGATGTCTTTAGGATTAGTTAATCTGTTGCCTTCAGGAGAGGTTATATGGGTTAAGAGATTTTTCCTTTTTTTCCTTGAGATAAGATCCAAGCATTTTACCTGCTTTGTTCGAGTTATTATAAAATTTAGATTTGGATCGGAGGATGGAATTAGCTGCTTTATCTGTACAAACTGTATTAAATTCCAAGCGTTAGGCCATGAGGGTTTTTAATAAAGTGGATTAGGATTAGAATAGTATGATTTTTCAAGCTCTTTTATTGAAGCTTGTAAGGAATTATGAGTTGATTCCAATTCTCTTTTTTTGTTGTCAACAAATTGGATTATGAATCCTCTGAGGGAGACTTTAAAAGCATCCCAATTGTCGTGCATAGATGTATGTTCTGGAAGATTGTTGAAGAAAAATTCTTTAATAAAGGAAATGGTTTTATCAATAAAAGATTGATCCATAAATAGAAAAAGAGTTAAAACTCCATTTAGGAGAACATTTGTTGAGAGGGGTCCATTCAAGAATAGTGGACACAAGGGCATGGTCAGAAATGATTATGGCATCAATTTCAGAGTGAATAATAGAAGGGGCCAAAGAAGAATGAACAAAAATGTAATCAAGTCTAGATAGGGACTGGTGAGGAAGATAAAAACGTAAAATCTATTGCTTCATGATGGGAAAAAACGCCATGAGTCGATTAAGTTAAGGTTTTTTATTGAGTTTAGAAAGCTGATTCGGGATTTAGAATTAATGAAATTAGACAAGGATTTCCGGTCTAGGGCAAAATCAACTATTTTGTTCATATCACCACAAAACATTAGTTTATCTGAAGTTTTCTGTGCAAGTTTAGTAAAAAAAAAAAAAAAAGGACCAAAAAGAAGGATAAGGAGCATTAGGGCCATATACATTTACAATAGTGGCGGGGAGATTATTGATAATAGTTTCCAGAATAATCCATCTGCCTTCAGCATCTTTTTCCTCACCGACTAGAGTAAAGTTTAAATGTTTATTTATTAGTATGGATACTCTGGATTTCTTATCTAGGGCATTAGCAAAAAGAGTATGAATGATCCAGGGGGCTTTAGTTTTGAGATTCTCTGTGTCAAGAGCCAAGATGAGTTTCTTGTAGACAAATAATATCAGATTTTTGCTTTGATAGAAGGGAAATAATCTTACTACGTTTCATGGGGTGGCCTAAACCTTTAAGAATCCATGAAGTAAGTTTAACAGACATCATACATTAAGAAAATCTTAACTGGAGATCTATTAAAAAAACTAGAACAATAATCATGGATAAAATTCCTAAAGTACATTTAGGAACATATAACAAATCAATGGAATAGAGAAAGCTTAAATCTATCGCAAGCATGAGGCTAATAGGTAAACACAAAGGGGAGGGAAAACAACAAGAAGAAAAAATAAATAGGGTAATGAACAAGGCAAGTAAGAAAAGGTATAAATAGATAAGTAATGAAATAGGTGAAAAAAAGAAGTTTGTAGAAAAATAAATAGACTTAAGTCTCATAGGGCATGTCGAGCGTGAAGATGGAGTAGGTACAGTAGAGAGGTGAGAGGAAAGGAGAGAATGTTAAAGTGACATTAAAGATTAAAAGACGTCAATGAATCAATAACATTTTTGTAAACATATTTTACAAGTGAATGATGAGCTAAATAAAGCAAGAGAGAACACGCTTTCTAAACATGGAAAAAATATATTTGTATGTATAATAATCAGGTTTGTCTGGAAGTAAATATAGGATCAGAGGTTTTAATTGGAGATTTGGATTTGTCTCTGAAGAGACTCGAAGTAGTTGGTAACTCCAAAGGAATAGATGAAGTAGATCTACGCTTGGGAGTATATTTTATGTGCTGGTTTTTGTGAATTTTGAAGGTAGATATAGAAGATTGCGAGTCTGTTGAGGAACAATTGGTAATGACTTAGGTGCAGAAGTATCCATCGGAGTAGATTGCATGGCTTGGAGTAAGTTATAAAGTTCATCTGGATTAGAGAATTCTTTAGTGGGACGATCAAGAATGGTGATCATTTTTGCCGGGTATGGTAGACCAAATCTGATGTTAAGTGATTTAAGAATGGGTCTAAGGTCTTGAAATCTCTTCCTTTTAGCTTGGGTGGGACTGGAAAAGTCAGGAGAAATGAAAATTCTTTTTTTGGTAAAGAATATGGGATTTTTTCTTGGCTGCTTGTAAAATTGGGCGAGCCTGTTGATGTCGTAGAAAACATGCAATGAAGGGTCTTGGTGAAGAGTCAGATCTTGTAAAGCGAGGTCTGATCCTATGTGCCCGTTGTAGTTCTAGCAGAGGTGAAAAGGTGATATTCAGAATGGAAGGAATTAAGTTAATTAGAAAATGTATGGGATTATCGCCTTCAGCTTTTTCAGGAATCCCATAGAAACGTACATTGGGCCTCATTACGAGGTTGCCGGTCTGGTAACAACGGTACTGGTAAGCTTGTCGGTACCGTTGTTGCCGGACCGGCAAACTACGAGTTCTACTCGCGGGTGCCTTCCCGCCTGCCAGTTCTGACCTGGCAGGCGTACCCGGCACCCGCGAGCAGACCTCAACGGTTGCACCGGCACTATTCATGAATGGTGCCCGTGCATCCAGCCTCCCCATTCCCATTGAGTCCAATAGGACAAATGGGGAGTAATAAATACAAGCACCCGGCAATGGGCAATTACCAGGTCCGGCTGGGCCGGAATGCCCCATTAATTGCCCATTGTCGGTAAAATCATGACTCCGATGGCAGCCATGCCGGTATTCACCGGCATGGCTAGCGCCGTACTCATAAGGAGGCCCATTGTTTCTACAATTCCTGTCCTCCAACTCAGTGACTTCATCTTCCAATTGTATAATTTTTGTTTGCATGCTTTCCAACCCTTCAACTCTATCTTCCATTGTACTTATCCTTTCTTCTGCTTCGTCCAATCTGCCAGAGAAAAGTTTGATGTCATTCTTGAAGCATTTTAGTTCTTCTTGGATGGACGACGAGCGGGAATCAAGAGTGGAGATAGAGGAATGTATGTTCCCAAGTTATTCAAGAATTTTCTCCATGCATGCGTTAAAAGGAGCAATTTCAGAGGTCAACATTTTGTAAGAGGTAATTAAAACTTGGGAATAAATATCTGGTAACAGCAAGATTCTTCTTAAGTTATGAGGTTACTAGTAGATTAAATGAGTCAAAAGCAAGGTGAAATTACCAGAATGGGGAAGAAGTGGGGAATGATATAAGTAGTAGTAATGAGAGAATTCAATAGAGTACTTAGTTGAAAGAGAAAGAATATGCAGAGTAAAACAAAAAAACTCCTTTATTATAAGGTGTTGACAGTTAATTAGAATCCAAGCTGAGATATATATTTTGGAATGAGGAATAGAATTCGGTAATTAGTGACCCAAAGAGTCAAATTTAATGTTAATAGGTGAAGGAAAAATACCTCCAGAACAAAAAACAAAAAGAAAAAAGAAGAGATGTGGGAATAAAAATGAGGTAAAGCTAGATGTGATCACAGAACACTTCTAAAGTCAAGAAGTACCAGCCATGAGAGGTTAAATGAAGTTGAACCCACAAATTCCACCAGAATTTATATCAAATGATTGAGTCTCTAAATTAAACTAATTAATCTTTTCAAAGTACAAGAGTCTGCACTAAATTGAAACAAAAGCGTATAGAATGCGGATTAAATAATGCCTTTGTTGTGAGGAAGGATCTTATCCTGCTCCGAGCGGTTACCTACATCACGTCTCTCTGATCAGCTGACAGGAAGCATCGGGCGAATTCCCACTTGACACCACGGCTGAAGGCCTGCTTGATGCTGTATCCGTGTACCAGCAAAGATCCTTGAGCACAGATTTGGGGATATAAATCTTTTGCAGAGCGAAGCTGCTAATATCAGGTAAGCTTTCTGTAGGAAAGAATTCTGCCGCGTTTATTGACGTAATAAAGAAAAGAATAGTTACGCACGGTAACTTATTTCAAGTGGTTGTGTTCAAATATCCAAGACGGAGAAGTTCAGAAATACTTGCATAAAGTGTTGGCTTTGTTATAGAAAGTAGCGTTCCAACGATAGGGAATGTTTTGTTGTGTAGAAAGATCCCATTCCATTTCGAGCAATTACATGCAGCGCGTCTCCCCGATCAGCTGACTGGATGTGTTGCGTGATTTCCAACAAGACAGCCCGGCTGCAGGCCCTCTTGACGCTCCATCTGGATTCTCACAAATATCAATGCTTACAGTGTTGAGAATAGACAGCGCTTGCAGAACGGCACATAAATCTTCTGGTGTGTTTAAAACGGATTAGAATTCTGTTGCGTTTGCCTGCGAAACACAGAAAAGAATAGTACCATGAGGTGGCTTAAATCCATATGACGGCGTTCACTAGCCTGAGTCTGAGGCAATCGGAAATTCATGTAGATACTCCAAGATAATAATTTAGTCAGAAATAGCAGCGTTCCGAAGCTAGATTGATGTATTGGTTAATCTGAAATATCAATCCATGATGCGTAAAAAAGATATAAATATAGAATATAGAATTCTCCTGTGCTCCGGAGCTCATGGGCTATGCGGCCATCTTCGTTGCCTGTATGGGGGATACAGGATAGATTTTACTTCACTTGGCAGATCACTGGAGCTGTGGCCTTGATAGGCATATATCACTGCTTTTTCCTGGAATTGTTTGAGTCACTGCGATTTGCCCTGAGCCCTTTGGAGTGTGACAGCACTTGCCACAGACTGTGGGGGAGTGTGGGCTGGTGGGACAGAGCTGTCATGGTGAAAGGGCAGCAGAGGATGGAGCAGTATGTTGGAGCGAGGCCTAAGTCAAGCACCCAGGCAGTGATGGAGAAAGAAGATGGCATTGACGCTAGGGAGCAAGGAGGGTTCACGTTGGAAGGCATGTTGATGGCAATCCAGGACATCCTTGTCTGTGAAAGGGTGACAGAAGCGGAGCAGAGGATGAGCACTGCTGAAGATGAATTGGCTATACTGGAGAACCAGGTGCAGGGTTTGGTGGCAGCAACCAGGACCTTGGAGCTGAGGGAAAAGGATGCAGAGGGCCGCTCTCAAAGATGTAATATACACCTGCTCGGAGTCCCGGAACCAGATGAAGGGCAGACTGCAGAGTTATATGTGGAAAAGTTTATTTTGAGGACGTTGCATGAGCGATTTGAAACACTTGCTTGTGTGTACGCGCTATATAAATAAACAATACCATACAATACCAAATCAGAGGCCTCTCAAAACTTTTCACAGTAGAATGGGTGCATAGGGTGCCGGGGAGTCCCCCACCACCAGGAGGATTCCTGAGAGCGATTGTGGCTACGTTGTTAAATTTCAGAGACGGGGACGCAATCTTACCAGAGTCTCGCAGATGGGGACACTTTGCAGTTGGTACTGCTAGAATCCCTTTTCTCCCTGGTTTCACACAGGAGGTTCAGAAACGGAGGAGATCCTTTGATGCAGTTTGCTGTTGCCTGCGGGAGACGAATTTCAAGTACATGATTATCTTTCCTGCGAAATTGAAGGTGTTGGATGAAGGGTAATCACACTATTTTTCAACTCTGCAGGATGTTTGGTATTGGGTTGATAAAAGTCTGTCGCAATCTAAGGCACGGCAAGGAGGAGACTGATAAGGGGTTGAGATGCGGAATGAGTGCCATGGCAGACATTGAGGATAATTTGGGTACAGAGGAGGAGGAATGAAGGCATTCGACGGGCTGGTCGGTGGCAGGCACTGGCTTCTTCCCCAAGGACCGATATCCAGTGGTGGAGTAATGGCGGTAAGTGGAGGAGCTGATTGGTCAGTTATATGGGGGAATAGGCTGTGAGGGAGATGAAGGGCAGGGATGACAATGGGAGGGGGGAAGGAGGCGGGAGGTGGAATGTTGGAGTCATGGGCAGGGGGGAGAAGGGAGGGAGCGGGTGGGGAAGTGGAGGAAAATAGTTGGGTTGAGGGGAAGGGGGTGTTGCACTGGTGGGATCTGTTTAGCATTGTTGTTTGGACCATGTCCAGTCGATACGGTACAAGATATAGATGGCGCAGACACAGTGCATATCTTCCATATAGGGCAGATACCCCCGAAAATATTCGACACATTAGATGCAGGGTAGTCATCTGAAAGTGGGCACATAGCATGTAAGAGGGTTGGGTAAGAGTGGGAAACGACTGCAGGCTGGTAGGTTTCTGGAGAGGCAGGGTGTGCAACTGGCGTTACTCCAGGAGACACATTTACAGATAAAAGACTTGAAAGATCAGGAAGCTAAATGGGGAAGCAGAGTGTTTGGTTCCTCTTATTTTTCCTTTGCTTGGGGAGTTTTGAAGTGGGCGACTGCGGGTGTGCCCATTCAGGTTGATAAAATACTTGGAAATGCTGATGGCCGGACCATTGAGTTGGTGGGAAAACTGGAAGAGAGATGTGTGTGGTGAATTCATATGCTCCCAAAGTGGATGATGGGGACTATTTTCCACTGGTGCAAGGATTAGTGGGACGATATAGACCTGCTATGTTTATATTAAAATCACCACCCCATATGAGTTATAAATGAGTTATCATATATGGGGTGGTGATTTTAATTGCTTTTTACATCAGGAGCTGGAATGCACTGGGAGACTAGGTCTGTCTAAACAACAAGCGTCATCGTCATTACGTCGGGTCATCACAGACCTTGATGTGATAGAATTATGGAGGGAGTGACACGGGCAGGAAAGAGGCTAATCAAATTATTCTGGGGTTCACAATTCATATTCCCGTCTAGATTATATTTTTGTAGGGAGAGCGCATTTCCGTCGGTTTGTAGACACAGAATATTTAGGGAGGGTCATTTCGGATCATTCCCCTTCGGTGGCAGTTCAGGGTTCATCGAGGAGGCTGGCCATCTCGCTGTGGAGAATGGGACCGGGGGCCTTGGAAGATATAGCCTTCTATATAACGTTACAAGAGGACCAATTTGCATTTTTTGAGGTGAACGAGGGCTCAGTGGGGGACATAAGGATACAGTAGGAGGCGTTTAAGGTGACCATGAGGGGTTATGTATGTCAAAGACGATCAGGGTTAGAAAAACATTGAGTAACTCCTTGAAGGGGATTGAACAGTCAATCCAATGCTTGGAGCGGGAGTTAGTGATATGGGCCCGAGTGGGGGAAGATCTAGCGGAAGCACTGAGGTCTCAACCACGAAGTGCAGGAATCCCTATTGAGGTTCGAACTGAGCCAATACAAGGTGAGAATACATAGGGAAGGAGATAAAGCGGAGCGTCTTCTGGCAAGGCTTATAAAACAAGTATAACCTAATACTTTTCTTTCGTATAGGTAGTACCTTGAAGACCACTTACCTTACCACAACAATCAAAAGTTCTCAGACTCAGGAAGGCAATAACTCACACTAAAACCAATAGGAATAATATAAATTATAAGTTACTCACCGTAGTGGCTAACATACTCCTAGTCCATAGTCCCCTTTCCTCCATACTGTATGGGCGTCCCTCGCTAGGGACAGGAGACACAACCTTTTTCACCAGAAATAATCTTCTTCCCCTTTAAGAGGCGCAAGGGGGCACAGCCCTGGTAGCATGCACTCCTCTGACTCCGCCCGCCACTCCTCAGTCCCCTTTGAAGCGTTGACAATATTACTGCCGACTAACCTTGTGGCTCATCGCCTCCCTGTGCTTCCTTTCGCTTCCGCTCTTTCTCTCTTCTTGCTCTACTAGCATGGATTTCTCTTCCTTTGACATCCGAGAAACAGTCCACACAAATTTGTTCAAAACCAAACTAAAAGCCTGCCTCCTCGCGTTTCAGTTATCCTCTTAACCTACTTCTCATCTGCCTGCTAGATAACATTTTCCCTCGCCTTTAACCTGCCTCTGCCCCTCAGATCCTCTGCCTCCATTGTGGAACTTCACTCATCGTGGTCACATCCTGAGCACAGCTGGCTGTACCCCTTAGCTGCACTTCAACATGTCCAATGTTGGGTGTCCTTAATCCATGTATGTCCACTTATGTATTGTCCACAGTGACTGTTCCATTTACTCCACTCCCCAACCTGGTCAGAATGTCCCTCAAACTCACCCCATTGTAAGAAGCTTACTGCTTCCCATCAAATCTGATTTCCTATCTATTGTATGTTCTTTTGTGATCAAAAGAGCATTGTTGCATATATTTGTTTTATTGTATTTGGTTTGCAATCTACACACAATAGATAAAAAACCTTTACAATTTGATATTCAACCTTCTGATATAAAATTTTACAAGTCGTTTTTTTATCGAGCTAGATTGCGATGATAAATTAAGAAAGGAGGAAAAAAAAGAAAAAAGTAAAAAGGATTAAAAGACAACAAAGGAAAATGAGGAGAGGTGAAAACAAAATGGTAGCGATAGAGCTCTTCTGGAGTCCAAACCTTCCTCCTTTCTCTTTCACAGTTCGTTAGGGGCATATTTTTGTGTAAGGTTTATGAAGATCTCCATACTGAGACAACTATTTCACTCATTTCTATTTGAGTGTTCCTCTCCCCTTCAAAATAATAAATATATCAAGATAAAGTTAATTTGTTATTCCAGGAACCAGTTTTCTGGCTAATCATTAAACTTCCAATAGTGCTGGTCTATATTTATTTCTTCAGTACTTTTTTTGTTAAGATGTTGCAGTCCATCAAATGTATTGATTGGAGAAATCTTACCACTGCTGCTGTGAGCTGTGTTTCATGTCCTGCTATTATTCTATGGCAAGTGTTCTCTGATGATAGCCAGTCCGTTCCTTCTACAAATCTTCCTAGTATTCTTACTCTTCGATCCCTTGCATTCAAGCAATAGATGTCTCAGGGACTGGTTCCTCGGGATCACACATCCCTCACAATATTGCACTGCCCGATCAGATTGATTTTGCATTTCCAGTATTTCCCTGTGGGTTATAGATTTAGTCTTGCTCTGAGAAAGTTCCTAATTTTTTCATTCAGGAATTTTTCTAGGTACCTAGGGAGGGTTTCCATTTTCTTATCGACGACCAGAAGGGTGTTCTTTGGGATTGATGATCTTATTTTCCCAATTGCCTCTATCCAATCTAATGGTTCCAGCTCTTTTTTTACCTTCAGGGGGTTTTTCACCAATGTTTGGAGGCTATGGGCAGCTCTGGTTAGAGCTTTTTTTTGTTTTCTGTTCCAGTCGCTGCAGAATACCAGATTTCAGTTGGCGATGTTTCTTGATCTCCTCATACAGAGAGCCACTTTTAGGATATGCGATTTCCCTGTAGAGGGACAACAGCTTCCATTCTACTAGGCAGTTCAAGGATTTTAATCCCAATTCAAATCTCAACTGTCCTCTAGTGTACTCCATGGTAGATTTAGAGCTCTCTTCCAGATTCGACCCTCCAATTTAGCCTAGTTCAAGTCTCAATTGCGGTTTGGCTTCTAGGCCATATAGTAGAATTGGCACCATCTTAACCAGATAATATTTTATCATTGGGACCACTGAGAATTTGCAATATTTCCCTCTAATTTTAACCAAATGGGGAATTAAGAAGAGTGCTTTGGAGAGTAGGTCTCTTTCTGCTTTGTGGTTAGCTGGGCTTGCATAGATATTATAGCCTAGGTATGTAGGATCTTCTACTTGTGGGATTTTCTTCCCATTTAGGACCCAATGCTTGAAGTTGATCTTTTTCCTCGGGTGCCTAAATATCAATATCCTGGACTTCTTGTGGTTTATTATCAGCCCATTTTCCTCTGCATACTTGCTCAAGCTGTTCAGCAATCACTGCAAGCCGATAGCAGTTCTGTCGAGCAGGACGATGTCGTCCGCGTAGGCCAGCCAGAATATTGTTTCACCACCAATTTCTGGGCTGGCCAACGCTGCAGGATTCAAATATTCCCCTGCATCGGCTAGGAATAAGTTGAAGAATGTAGGTGCCCCCAAGCAACCCTGCCTTACCCCTCTTTCTACTGAGACTAGGACTGATAGTTGGCCCTTGTTGTCCAAGCGCACCCTTACGATTGTTCCCCTGTGGATTTCCATTAACATTGACAGGAGTGTCTCTGGGATCCCTTTCTTTCTCAATTTGTGCCAAAGCCTTGGTCTATCAATTTGGTCAAAAGCTTTGGACAAATCTATCCAGGCCCCCGTATAATAGTGCCCCTCTTTTGATGATTGATATTTCGCTCAGTAGGTTTAGCATAATCCCATTCAAAGCCGTTGATAGGCCTTTTCTAAACCCAGTTTGGCATCGGGACAATACCTCCTCCTTTTCTACCCATATCAAGAGTTCATTTAACAAGAGCCTCATGAATATTTTGCTCTCGATATCCAGAAGGGCGATAGGGCGGTAGTTTGAGGGATTTAGTCTATGCCCCTCCTTGAAGAATGGTATTATCACTGCTGTCTTCCAGGACAGGGGAAAACTCTTTCGCTGCAGGATCTCTGAGAAAAGTCATTTCAATAGTTTGGCCCAAAGTGTTGGATTTTTTCTGAGTACCTGGTTGGTAAGGCCATTGGGACCTGCGGCTCTTGATGTTGAGGCCTTAGATATTACCTCCAAGATCTCATTCTCTTCTACTCGCAATTTCCACCCCTTGTCTAGTGGCTTGCAGTCTGGTTCTTTTAGTTTTTTTTCCCAAAGCTGTTCGTAAAATGTTCTATCCATCTTTTTTCAGGCACCAGGTTGCATAGCGTCCTGTTACACTTGGAGTCTAGCTCTCGTATCGCCGACCAGAAGCTTCTTGAGGTTGAGTCCGAGACTAGTTTTAACATATGCTCCCCGTCTCTTTGATGAAAGAGGGCTTTATGGTTCTTTATCCACGCCTTATAGGTTCGTCTGATTATTTATATTCAATGGATATAGGATTCTCGATCCATATTTTGGGTCTTTATTCTTCCAATACTATTTCTCAAGTTTCACTTTCTTTCTCTGACTTCTTCATCAAAGCTATGAAGGTGTTTCTGTTTTACTTTATTCAATGGGAGTTTTGGGGGGGCTAGTGACCCTATTATATTCGTGAACTTTCTTGGTTGGGATAGCTCTTGGGTCATCTGTTCCGAGAGATTTTGTAAATTTTTGTTTAAATCTTTCCCTTCTTGATTGTATTTCGTCAACCTTATTTTCCCTTTTGTCCCTTCTAGCTCTTGGTTATAGCATAGCTCGGACAGTTCAAGGCCGTCTGGAAAGGATAATCTTGAATGGTCGCTGCCTCCTTCTTGTTTTATTTCTAGTTCCGATTTGCGGGAGAATAATCCCTCGCTGACGAAGATATAATCTAGCACTGAGGCAGATTTGCCTCTGTGCCATGTCATGCAGGGTTCTTCCGCCTCTTGATCGATGTTGTTTAGCATTTTCTGGTCCCAAGTCTTTGTGAAGTCTAGCCAAGCCCTCCCTTTGTTAGATGGTGTATACTTCTCATCCCCATAGGACTCCTTTTATAATGTACACATTCCGCATTAAAGTCTCCTGCCAGCAGAATGTCTGCTCCTTGCCACTCTGACTTGATCTTGCCCAGCAGTTTTGATAGTTTTCCCAGAAAAGTCTGAATTGTAGAGGATGCGGGATTCCAATAGACATTTATCACAATTAAGGCAGTCTCTTTTGCATTGTTGGTAAACTGAATTTTGCAAGCCAATATTCCTGTTTCATCTTTCCAAATTTGGGTGGCATATTTACTGCAACAATTCCTAATCGAGATGATTAAACCCCCTGCCGGCCTACCTTTTGATTTTTGACTGGCTGGTAAACAATGTTGTGAAACCTTCTCTCCATTGGGTTTACCAGCCAAGTTTCTTGGAATACCAGGATATCCATCTTCCCAAATAATTAGTCATTTGTTCCTTTCGCCCTGAACGTGCTGGAGCCTCGTGTTCCAGCTAACTATATTCAGTCCCTTCAGACTAAAGGCTCTGGGAGCCCAAGCCCATGCTTATCAAAACTTGTGTCAGTATGTCCGGTAGAGCTGCCAATGTTTTTTCCTGCAATGATGTTTCTTGAGTAGCTGTTCTTTTAACTTCTGCTCCTAAACCCCGGGGGCCCCCTTCCATCCTGTTGGTCTTTCTCCTTATACCACTCCTGTTGGTTTGATTGGGCTCGTGGGGGGTCAGGGGGAGAGGTATAGACTGTTAAGCCTTCTTGTTCAAGTTCTTTACTTGTTTTAAGATTGCGGTTTGTGCTCTTTGAGGTCAGACCAATTTCCACCATAAACGAGTTTTCCCGATCTGGAAATTTCACATATTCCATGTCTTCTGTTGAGAATAGGTAGAGACATCTGCTTTTTTTAATATGGACAGTATCGCCATTCTGCTAAGGGATTTAGATTTTGATGTTTTTGCAGACATCTTCATCCATAGTTTTGGAATTTCAAAGCCGGTAGAGGTTGCCTCATGGCTCGCTGGATCATTATTCTGTCTCCCCAATTCTACACCAGTTTATAGATCCTGCGGACCCATTTTTTTTTGTTGACTGGTCTCTTATTTCCAGTTCAGGGATGGTCTGGAATTTTCCATTATCTAGGTTCATAAGCACCTGGGTTTGGGCTCTTGCTGTCCCATAGTTTGCAGCATCCGCTCGCTTTTCTTCACCGAATATTGGGCCAATTTTTATTTTAGAGATATATATATATAGATATATATATATATATATATATATTCAAGGAATAAACTTTAGTTGCAGGGACGTTAAGGTGACAACTTAATGCAACAAAACCCTGGAAATTCAGCTAAAGCCACCTTAACTGAATGCCCCCCGTTGTGCAGACTATGACCACAATGATGACATCACAAATCACATCACTGATGCCATCATTCAAAAGAACAGTGAACTAAAGACTTGGTTGAGACTCTCCCAGGGGCCATCCACCCAAGAACAAGTCAATGGGCTTTGTTCGTGCTGGTAGAGAGATTCCCAGACCCCCCCCTTGTTTTGCATACATTAACTTTGGGACTAACCCTAAATTACCAGGGCGATCCGGACGTGGACCCCTTTCTCACTGTTCTTAGAAAGGCACAGCTTCACCTCACTGATGATGCCCAACAAGGCCGAAACATGTAATGGGGTTGCTGTTGGTATTCTTGTTCAGAGGAGAATTGCCTAGCATTTCGGTGTTGGACTGCCCCTGGGCAGGACAAAGACTGATATGCAGGGACATTTCTTCTCTGTGAAAGGGACAGTGAGCTAAAGACTTGGTAGAGTCTCTCCCAGGGGTTATTCACCCAAGAACAGGTCATTGGGCTTTGTTCGTACTGGTAGAGAGAATCCTACACCTCCCACTTGTTTTGCTAAAGTCAACATAAGTGGCAAACTGAAGGATTACCGTGCAGTTTGGCCTGGGTCATAATTGCTTCCAGTATTCTGATATTATAAATAGTGCTCGACCCAGCACGAAATCAAGACTGGAAGGGGTGAAGGATCTTAATCTCATCTGTCCAGCTTTGCAGATGATTGAGAACTATGGCTGCAAATATCTTACTCGTAATGTCGAGTAAGGATAGAATTCTATAATTACCAGGCACGGTTCTAGAGCCGGCTTTATGCACAGGGAACAAAATCGAGGTTGTCCACGACTCAGGTATTTCTTTTTCAAAGCACATCTTTTTATATAATGTCATCAAGACCAACAACCAGCTTAATCGATCATGCTTTACGACAGCTGAGGCAAGGCCATTAGTGCCAGGAGCTTAGGAGTTTGTTAAGTTTACCTGTAATGTTAATTATGTAATGTCTGCTAAATAACAGTGGCCATGCTTCTGCTGTACAGGCAACTTTTTCCTCTATCTGGTTGTCATGCATATTAGCAGAGATGTTGTCTGCCCATATCTGTTCACCAATGGCATTCAAAGGCTGTGGCTAGCTATTGCCCCTTGCTTTATTTAACACTTTCCATATGGCTCTACTATCACCCTTTCGAATGGTTCCCATCAATCCTTGCCACGTAATATTGATCTTTTCAGAGCGATGACGCTTGCACCATCCCCTATACCCGTTTTTCAAGAGTTTGCTTTGTGAGATATATTCTGTCCATAAAAAGGAGGATCTCTTCAAATTACGAAGTTCACGACGATGTAAATGTCTTTTAATCACAAACTCTCTATCATATGGAAACTCATGACTCTTACCAGATACAACGATCAGGGTGCCACACACAGAGGCCACTTCAGTGATCCATTTACTAAGAAAGGTCTCAATTTCGTCACATTCTAAATGAAAAGTATCATAAGATAATCGGCACAAAAATTGTTGTAATGTTTTAGTAATTTTCTTGATTTTAGTTTGATTCCATCTTATCTCACACCCATTATCAGCAACCTAAACGTTAGTGGGACCTCGAACATCTGGGCTAGCCAGAGTCAAATTAAGATGAGCTTAAACCAAGGAATGATCACTAAAGGGTAACAACACAACTTCAAAGTCACTCACGTAGCTGAAAGCTGCCGTATTCCCACAAATATAATCAAGAGTAGCTGTTTTGCTGCCATTTGACCAGGTACATTGGCCGGGGTTGTCACAGATAGTTCTTCCATTTAGAGGCCATATATCCCAGTCTTGCAGAAAATTACTCCTCACTTTGCCTGTAACATTTCTCTTATTTTTGACCATTACATTGGTGAGTAATATATTTTCTAATTCCGCCTTCATAGTTGATATCCTACAATGAGTATTGAGATCGCCACCCAAAAATACCACATCATTGCCCTCAATCAAGCACCAATTTGTGAGTAGATTATCTAATAGGTCATGTGTGTCTCCCGTACACTCTTTTGTAGGAGGGTCATATATATTTATGACCAAGATGTTAGGGGTTAGCATATCATCTTTGCCTTTAATCTCACTTCTCCGTCTCACTCGTCGACTTCCAGACATGCACTCCTTCCTGCGAATCTCGTTAAACTCTCACTGCCCCAACGTTCTCCCACAGCTTCCTAATCATCTACAGACCCCCCAGCTATGACAGACATTTCACAACCAACCTCTGTCACTCTATAGCCACCATCCAAGTAAACCACCATTCTCTGACTCTTCTAGGAGATTTCGATATCTGGCTAGACATTACCACCAACCCCATGACCCACTCACTGGTCGACTGCCTTGATACGCTCAACCTTTCCCTACACATGAACGGCCCAACTCATTCTAAAGGATACACCCTTGATGCCATCTTCAGCTCCCACAACCAGATACATCTGCCCCCCCCCCCGTACCTCTAATCGGGTCTGATCACTTCATTGTCCCTTTCACCATCCGCTACTCTGACCCCGCACCCATTCTTGAACCAGCCGCCCCCCCCCGCCGCAAATGCTGGAAGAAACTAAAGATCCTCCCTGACCTAGCCGAAGCCCTGCTTCACAGAGCCCCCCACAACCATTCCCCGTGATGAACCCTTAACCATCGACTACTTCGACTCATGGCTCAATAACTCATTAATCCAGCTCACCCCCTCTTGCCTTGGTCCTTATCCCATATGGTTTACTCCTGAACTGAAGATTGCGAAACAACTAAATAAATCTGGAACGCAAATGGCGGAAAAGAAAAACCAATCTGAGTAGATCCACCTTCGCCTTGCACCATTGCTATTATAAAGCTGAAATCCGAAAAGCCAAAAAAGGCCACTACAACAATCGAATTCTTAACTGTGGAAACCGCAGCAAGGAACTCCACAAAATAATTTCTGAATGTATCAAACCAACCTGTACCTCAGCCCAATCCACCCCATCTCAATCACTCTGCTACTCGCTCTCTCTCCACTCGTACACCACCGCTCGACAGAACAACCGCTCTTAACAACAAACTGGCCCTCCTCTCACTGCCCAAAAATCTGTCTGCCCTATCAACCACCCCCCCGCCCGTCACGGCAACAACTCCACCCACTTTCGACTCCTTCAAACCAATCTCGAGACACACATTTCTCGACCTTCTCTCTGCTCGAAAACCATCTGGCTCCCCCCTTAACCGCTGCCCCCGCCTCAGTCCAAAAAAGAAATATTCTCATCCACCTGCGCATGAGAGTACGCAAGAACCATCCTAAATGACTCCCTCAGCTCTATAATCTTCCCCGATGTCTTCAAAATTGCACATGTCAAAAAAAAAAAACATCCCTGGACCCCCTCAATCCCAAAAACTACTGCCCCATCTCGAACACCAGATGCCTTGTAAAACTCATCGATCGAACCGCATACTCTCAACTAAACGCCTTTGTCGAATCCAACAACCTCCTATACCCCGCACAATCAGGCTTCAGACCACAACACGGAACTGAAACCACTCTGGCCTCAATCTGGGACGATCTTAAGATCACCGCAGACTCTGCAGGATGCGCGGCACTAATTCTCCTAGACCTCTCTGCCGCCTTCCACACAATTAACCACTCAATCCTACTTGACCGCCTCCACTCCCTAGGAATCCGTGGAAAGGCTCTCAAATGGATAGCCTCCTTCAACAACAGGAAACAAATAACCCTCCTCTCCACCTTTGCCTCGGCTGCTCGACCAGTCAATACTGAAGTACCACAAGGAACATGCCTATCAGCCCTCCTGTTCAACCTCTATATGTCCAACCTCCCTGGAGTAATCCGCCCGCACAATATCCTGTGCTACAACTACGCCGATGATACTCAAATCATCCTAAAACTCCTCAACTCAGACTCCAACTCTCAGCCTGACCTCCCAGCCTGCCTCCTTGATATCGACCGTTTGATGACTACAAACCCCCTCCCACCTCCTCCTAAACCCCACTAAAAACCGAAGTCATGGTGTGCGGCAACACCAAGCTTCGCCCCAACCCTTTACCTTGGCCCACATCCATGGGCCAACCACCCACAGTAAAAAACCTTGGATGCACTCTGGACTCTGACCTAACCCTCTCTCGTCAAATCAATAACGTATCTAAGTCTTGTCATTACCACCTCAAAATTCTTAGACACAGTTTTCCCTACCTCTCCTTTCTTAACAGACTTGCCGCTGTTAAGTGTATTGTAATGTCGAGACTGGACTACGCTAACTCCCTTTATCTCGGAGTCCGGGCATACCACCTCATTAAATTGCAAAGAGCACAAAATGCTACTAGCACTGGTCCCAAGAGACCACACCTCTCCAGCTCTCAGAACACTCCACTGGCTCCCAGTTGGACAAAGGTCCACTTTCAAGACCCTGTGCATCACCCACTGTGCAGTGCACAAGACCTCTATACCTGCAAGACAAGCTACAACCCTACCTCCCACCGCACACCCTAAGATCAAGCTCTGCCCTCCTTTTAGTGATCCCAACCACCAACTCAGTCAGGATAGGCGGATCCTCGTTCTCAGCCTTGGCCCCTACTCTATGGAACTCGCTTCCAACCCACATCCAACACAACGAAGACTATTTGTCATTCCGCAAACTACTAAAAATGTGGCTCTTTCCATAACACTGATGACCACTTAAAAATGTGTCCAAACCCCCCAGCAACCCAACGACGAAACACACAATGAAACTGTCCTACCTGGTGTTCACCCACATGATAGGATAGAACGGATGGATTAGAGGGAATGGTTGACGTGAATGGAGTTGATGGATGGAGTAAACAGAGTTGGTCGACAGAGTAAACGAAATGACAGTTGATTGAGTAGAGGGAATAAAGGAGTAAATGTAACGGATAAAGCGGACGGAATGGATGGAGTGGATGTAAAGGACAAAACGGATGAGTGGATGGAACGGATAGAGTGGATGCAGCGGACAAAACGGATGAGTGGATGGAACGGGCAGAGTGGATGTGACCGACGAACGGACAGAGTGGATGAGACCGACAGACAGACAGGATGTGACCGACAGACAGACAGAGTGGATGTGACCGACAGACGGACAGAGTGGATGTGACAGACGGACAGAGTGGATGTGACAGACGGACAGAGTGGATGTGACAGACGGACAGAGTGGATGTGACAGACGGACAGAGTGGTTGGTACGGATGGTACGATGGTGCGGATGGAGCGAATGGAACGGATGGAACAGACATAGTGGATGGAGCGCATGGAGTGGATGGAACGCATGGAGTGGGTGGAACGGATGGAATAGATGAAATGAAGTCGATAGAGTGACAGAGTGGATCTAATTGGATGAGTTGAATGGAACTGGATGACATGGATGGAACTGGACAATTGGAGGGAAATAGGTGGTACTGGATGGAACCGGATGAAACTAACGTAACGGATGGAGTGGATTGAATGACCTAATGGATGGAGTGAATAGAATCAGATATGAATGAATGAATCTGAACAGAGTAAGTAGCACTAACGGAAGTGATGGAACTCAACAGAGTAGATGGAACTGGACTAAGTGGATGGAACTGGACAGAGCGGATGGAACTGGACAGAGCGGATGGAACTTTCATCACAACAGTTACACCAGCTGCACACATATCCAGTGCACCCATGCACCATACAACACTATCTCTCTCTACTGACTTCCCGAGGGCGTTCAACCTACCAGCGCTTTGAGGTCATACCAATGATATATAAGGCGCTATATAAATGCCAAGTAACATAATATAATTTCAACTGCTACAAGAAAATCATTGTCAGATGTTACTGCTAATTCACAAGACCAAAAATCATGGCTGATACCCATCAACAGGCTACCAAAAGAGGGGGCTTTGTCATCTTTTTTCGCATGATTTTGATAAATACACTGGGTGTCTATATGGAAGTCTTCCATTAGCCACGTTTCTTGTAAAAGGAAGATAGGGCATTTAATAATGGCATCAAGTGAATCACTCAGGCTAAGAAAGTGGGAGAGACCTCAAGTGTTCCAAGAAGCGATTTTTAATCGCTTATGGTTGGCCCACTTCGAGTTGGCCCAACAATTTCTTGAGCCATTACCACCCTGCTTGATTCAATGCGGTTTTAGGTTTACATGTGCCAAAATGGTCGCAGGATTGAGAATCAGTGCTGTTAGGAATTACAATGTAAAGATCGTATCCAAGAAAATTCAATTAATCCTCTTGGGCACGAATAAGGGTAGCTCTAGACGGAAGAACACAATGGACAAATGTAATATCCCCAAACTGATGTCTCAGAGGTTGCACAAACTCAAAATCACAAGATTTAAAGATGCGCAATGCAGGAATCTTGGCACAGAGTTCAACTAGTAAGGGTCTGTTAAATGTTTTCTTCATACGCTTGTCCATTCTTTTGCTGATTGTGACCACTCTGTTATTTTTAGGAGTTGCACTATCTTTACAAACTTCTTCATGACAACCATTTTCATGTTTGTTATTACAAGGTTGTCTCCCTCCCAATCCTTGAGTAGTGTCACCACTAGTTTCAGGAGATTAATTAGGCACAGTATTATGTGTAGTAGGAGCAGTTGGTATTTTCACTTTTGCTTTATTGTTGTTAGCCAGCCAACTGGCCAGAGTTCTTAATTTAGCAAATGGCCTTTTTTTTTTCTCTGTTGAAGCGCTTTGCTTTGGCTTTGATGGCTACAAGTGAAGCAAATGTGGAGTTCAATGGCTGGCTTGGTTCATTATTATCATCCTCAATGCTGTTAGAAGGTACAGGAGATGGTGATCCCTGCTTGCGTTTTGTTCACTTGTTTCCTTCTTTCCTTATGAGTAGGGTATCTTCGGGGTGATTCAGTGATAGTAAAGGAATTGTCCACTTCGATGGGTTCGGCAGGATGAATGGGAGCCACAGGTTCATCTATCATTTCCCTATGGCTGTCATTGGTACTTTTTGTAGGGCTAGATGTATGTACAGTATCTTTCGGTTGCATAAGTAATTCTAGTATCTGACCGTTTTTCTGAGTTTGGAAATACATTTCATCAGTTAGCTTAATCAAAATTCTCAAAACGAAATGTAGAAGGCCAATTGAAGGAAATGGAGTAGGCTCAGTAATAGTTTTTCTTTCTCCTCAGCCATAGAATGAAAATCACCCAATATATTACGGTCAGTGATGTCGATAACCTCTGACTGCATGGGCAGTTCAGGCATCTGATAGTTAAGGGGACCTGAGAGAGGTAATAAAGAAGGGGTACTGGAAAGACGGGGTGAGGGTCCATTGATATGGCACGTCACTTCAGGCAGCTGCGTAGCTAATTTATCATTCAAACAGTCCGCCATTGGAACCTCTATTTCACCTGTTGCTCTATTTGTCCCACAAAGGCGATAACATAATTCTAACAAGGAATTATCATCAATCGCATCGTATGAAGTAGGAGGTGAAATAATGTCACCTGCACCCTCTTTCAGCAGATGGATTTCAGCTGTGATAACAGCACTTGAAGGTTGACATACATGAGGTTGAACTTCATTCCCTGCTTTAAAAAAATCTGTAATATGGGCGGAGTCGCAGTGAGATTTGGTTTTACAAGTCTGTGATTTAAGATGTTTAATAGTCGGAGAGGCCTTCACTATGGCACGGTTTTCATTATTAATGGACTCACTCTCCTCTCGTTGATAACCAGAGCATTTACCATATGGTTTACTCTTCCAGAGATTGTACTTACTCTTTGTCGTCGTCTTACGGGGCATAATTATAAATAGATGGATTCACTCTTACCTCGTGGTGCGGAAACGAAATAGAGAGTCCAGGTGTGTAAAAACACACAACGAACCCCTGCCACACGCCGAACAACACCAAACACACTCGGCTCACGCTCCGCGTGAGTGGCTATGAGCATATAGAGTGGGCGGACTGTGGCAGGAGCAGCCAAACAATGGAGGAGGTAGAAAGACTAAGCAAAGTCCAAGGTCTGCAACAAAACAAAGAAGAGCCAGCCGCCGACACCACCACCAAACACAGTCGGCTCACACTCCGCTTCACATTTAATCCATCACATGACATCAGGGAATAATCTTCAACATCTCCGGCCACAATTCAGATAGTGAAATATAGAAAAGGAAAATGGTTCTTTACAGTTCCCATACATGGAGAGTATTTTTCCAGCATATAACTAGAACATTTCAGGGCTTTCCTGTCTGGTAGTAATGAAGTATTTTGAACAATGGTCTATTTTTATTGGATAGCCCAACCATAAAATTTAACAGAGCATGCCCTGCCGAAAACTGTTTTTAATTGGATCTCCAGGTTAATTATGCTTTTTTAGGAACAAAAACATTTAACAGCATTATTTGTGACACTGCCTGCCTACCTCATCAAATTGTGCGAAACTAATTACACATGCCAAACAATATTATAAAAACTTTGTAAGGATGCAAAAGAATTAATATCAAGTATGTGGTCTGAAATGTTTTGAATATTTTACAATGCACCAAAGAGGAACATTCCAGACATCAAACTAACTAATCTCTAGGTTATCTCGGGTCATGACCACAAACATGTTTTATACACAATGTTTATTAAGTACAAAAGATATTTGAATAGCAATCAATAATCATAAACGCAATTTCATCAAAAACAACCCATGCCGGCTGTTTTATATGCAGATGTTGCAGTACTTCTAGATCAGACCCAGATCAGGTTGCAACGTTCTTTAAATGCAAGAGTTTTTCACAAATCATTCATGGCACCCCCTCTCGAGTTCCTTTGTGGTGTCCTGCAGGGGTCTTGTCTGTCGTCCACTCTTTTTAACATTTTGATGAAACCGTTACTTAATGTTTTAAATGACCAGGACGCTTTATATACGAATTACGCAGATGATACACAGAACTTGATTCAACTTTCTGGTGATTACTCTGTAGATTCTGCGAGAATAAATACCATCTTCAACTTGATCCAAAGCTGGATGGCACATAACTGCCTGGCCTTACATGATGCTAAGACTGAACTCCTTCTGGATGGTTCTCGGCAAAGGCTCTCTGACCTTTCTCATAGCCGGTTGTTGTATTAATGTTCTCACAAAGGTCAAAACTCTGGGTGTTGTTCTTGATTCCACCCGTCTATGAAGGACCAGGTTGATGCAGTGATTTCCTCATGAGCTTACTCCTTGAAGCTGCTTTGTTACATTATGCCTTTTATCTGCAGGGAGAATTGTGCTACTCTTGCACACACTATAATAATTCTTGTACATACCACTCAGCGGCAGACTTCTTGTACGTACTACTCAGAAAAATATCACTAAGCTTCAAGTGTTACAGAACAGTCCGGTAAGAATAGCTTCTTACCTCAACAGAAGAGCACATATTGCACCTGCTCGAAGAGCTCTGCACTGGTTACCTGTGAAGGTGCGACTGGATTTTACGATTCTCTCTTTTACTCACAAATGTATATGTGGCCAGAGCCCAGGATGTCTTAAAAGGAGGCTGCAAAGGAAGCAAGCTGCACTGTTGAGATCCAATCAAATTAATTTATTCATGGTACCCCGTCTGAAACTGGAGAGGGCAGGTACATTCTCTTAATTTTATTGCCACGTTCCTGTGGAACAAATTGCCTTGTTCATTAAGACTGTATCTTTCGCTTTTATACTTTTAAGAGAACCCTTAAGAGTTTCCTTTTAACTTGAATTGGTTTTGGCTTGGTCTGGTCTGTTTTTATCCTGCTGATTTTATCGCTTATGTTTTCTTGACTTGGTGCTTGATTTTAGTGATTTTGTTGTAAACCGTTTATTTTGGAAATACCATATGATTCCATAGAAACAAGTACAAAACACAGTTAGAAAAGAGAAGAAAACCCCCCCAAAAAACACATATTACAATTTTAAAAAACATGTATCAAATTCAGGTCTGAATAAAAATCAATAAGCAATTGACAATAAAAGAGTCAAATTCCCATAGAGCTCAATAGGGAATCCCTCAAGCATTAGGGCAATCTTAAGGTATTATAAAAGTGCCCCCCACAAGGCGAGTCAGACCATAACAAATATAACAGAGCAGATTTGTGCTGAAGGAATCCCTGATCCTGCAGAACTAGTTTTAGTGTGTGCTCTCGCAATCTGGAGAAAACCAGGCAAAATAATAAGAAATTAGCCAGATCTTCCCTATGTGTATTACAGAGGGCACATGTTTGATTTGCATTGTCATTCGACCATGCAGCCACCACAGCTCTATGAAAAATGCAGTTAATTATTATGATATGCTGGGATGGATTCCCAGCCCATAATAAGTACTTTTGGAGACCAGAGCCAGGAACAATCATGTGCTTTCTATTAGCGGGCTTCAAGATCTACAGCAACTCTTTTTGCCACAGAATGCTGATGGACATTTAATTTCACTGCACCAAGTACACCAACTGGAAAAATATCTGCTGGGGGAAACAAATTACCCAGATTTACATCTGCCAACTTGCTATTCGCAAACTTCAACCAATGGATTTTCTTAAAGGATCCTTGGTGACCAAGTATTTAATTAGTTCCTCGGTTAGTACAGCATTTAAATGACCCCAGAGCCTGAGCTAGTGGCAAACTGGCTGCATTGATATAATGTAGCTAATAAACATACTGCCCAATTCCAAATGGACCACAAAGTTGGCAGCTAAGGGAGGAAGCTCCAATACTCTTCAAAAAAATAACATTCTGAACCACATGGATGGCAATGCTGTATTCCCCCTCCACCACTCCTCCCCAATGGCTTGCTTAAACCTTAATGGATTATTGCCTGCCTGTTTTATGGTTTTACTGCTTTTCTGGACTGTGTTTTATTGTCTTAGCAAGCTTGCTTTTATGGTTTTATGTTGTGTTTGTCTGTTATTTGTGCGCCTGCTTGCCTTTGGCCCTAAGGCACTTTACACATATTTAAACAAACACATTATCCTAGTACTGTAAGAATAACAATTTAGTAAGTCATTGGAAACAATTTCACAGTTGCCAAAAAGGATGTGTCCCTGAAAACATGACTGGTATTTCCAAATTATTTTACTGTAAAAAGTAAGCTCATACCATTGCCTTGGCCGAAGACTAAATCATGGGCCCAATTTAAAATATCATGTAGAATCTGTTGACAGCTGGCACAAATATCAGCAAAGCAATTACAAATCTTTTTTAAAACACATGGGTGCACACATATTACAGGTCTAAAACAAATGCGTAATTGCGGCAGTGGCCTGGACAAGGATTGTGGCAGGTGCCAGATTTTTTCGCTCTGCAGGACCTGTGTCCCTACTTGGTTTCCGATGGGGTAACAAACTCAGTTATGAGCATGAATGTTTGCTGGAGTTCCGAGAGGCAGTGGTGCGGTCGCTATATCATCATGGCAGCATGTGCAGCCAACGCTGTGCATCTGGGACGGCCTAGGTGGGGCGAGGCCTGGCACAGACCATGGTACTGGTCAGATGGCCCTGGAAAGAACAAAGGCCCAATCCAAGTTTATGACTTCTTGCAGGGGCTTCTCTGAATCGCTGTGGGACCGAGGCATTCAATGCCAGAACACACGACGGAAGGGGCACACTAAACGTTGATGAAAATGGCCCTACCTACAGCTTTTATATCATCACAATGGTCCATATAGCCAGCACCAAGCCTCTCTAACTGGCATGGGCCCCTGCATGTGCAATATTGCAGGGTAACATGGCCCACAAAGAAGAGGGAACGTTACGCGATTTGTAGATTCCCTGCAGGGGTTTCTCCCATTCCCTGGGGCGAAGGGGTGATCTGCGTGGCTGGAGACTTAGTAACTGGGGGGCCCTGAAGTGTGGCAACACCTCCTCTGCCGTGGCATTTACAGAAAGGGGATGAGAAGGATCCTGCAGATTTGACTGCAGAGTGGACAGCCCCAGGAGGTTTAATCATCTAGATCTTCCATTGGCCTAGGTGGGGAACACAAACTGACATATTTTTCTAGCAATGGGGAAGTCGGAGAAGTGTTTGGCTGTTAGGATTTAGACAGTGATGTTCGAAGGGGTAAAGGAATTGTGGATATGCCATTAGTGGGAAACATATAAATCCCAATATTGGCCACCTAAGTGTCTTTTGTGATATTTTTCCAAGATGGAAAACAGCACTGAATTCTCCCTTCCACATAGATTCAAGTTAGTGGGGAATGTCTGCTCTTCCTAGCTTCTAGGAAGCTGCTGGCTTTCTGGCAGCTGAATAGGATTGCTTTCCCCTGAACTCTGAAACATTTGGTAGTAATGGGACTTCTGTTCTTGGATAAAAAAGCTGCTGCTGGCCGAGTGACAACCCTGTTGGAGCTAGTTCCCGAAGGAACAGGAATAAAGTTCTGAAATCAACAATTTTTCTGTTTTTAAGCATTGTCTCTCATTGATCACATGAGCTCCAAAAAGGGATTTTCAGGAAAAGCAAAGCCAATGCTTTTATATTGTGATCATCTTTTAGACCCGTAAATCTAAACAAGCCATGACGAGATCTATGTGTGCAAAATCTGTTACACCATTAGATGGAGCCATTACCTGGTTAGAAACGGTGCAAGCATCCATCACTTTCATCACATCTTTGTCTTCTGGAACAAAACATTTACCATCTTCTCCACTGTTTCCGATTAGAAGCCATCAACCCCCACACCCCCTCCTAAAAGTACCAAAGAATTTGCTGCTGAGGAAGAACAAACCATTTTGACGATCGATTCCATCTTGCAACGTTCTTTATACAGGAGTACTGAGGAGTAAGACAATGTAGGCTGTCATTCTAGCAGCTGCAAAGGTAAGCAACTACGGGAGAGGGCCATTCCTCAAAAACAAAGGCTAAGATTTGGGTGCCTTACACATTTTACCCAACCATTACTTGTGGGCCGCTGTCGAAGGCAATGAAAACATTTGTTCCTGAAGCAAGTGGGACGGGAGGGCATTGCAGATCTTTGGGTTGTAAAGACTGGACTCTCATTGAGACTTCCTTTCAAAGATGGCATATTTAATGTTAAGGCTGCTCTCTATTTTAATCACAGCAAGAAAAATCACAAGGTAGTCAGAAGATGAAACACTAGCTGGGACAGAAGTTTGTAAGCCTGTAGAGAAGGTTGAACAGCCCCAACAGTGTCATCACCTCGTGGTGGTGTATATGTAAGAGATGGTGTACAGGTACAGAGTGAAAACTGCACAGGAGGGGGAGGAGGGTCTAGTTCGCTTGCTATAAATCAAGTGTTTCCCACGCTTCTATACAGATCATTCAGTGTCTTCTTTTGGTCCCTTTAGGTGGTGCATGTTTTACAGAGTGAACCTGCCTTTGATCTCAGCAAAGGCACATTTTTATTGCCAACATTGACAGGAATCCTCTCAATTTCATGGTACCCGATGGTAAAAATATTGACCTCAAAATTATTCCAGGTCTTTTTAGATGGGGTTTCAATTTTGAAACCCTGAATTTGGCAGTGAGGTAAAAATTGAGGCAATTCCACTAGTGCCATTTTTGTATTGCACCTCCAAACTCTCTCTGTAGCCCATACTCTTTTAGCCTCATATATTTAAGTGTTAAGCACCTGTTCCAAGTGCTGGAATGGGTGTTAACGGTCCTGGGATGTCCCGCCCTTGAAACACTTGCTTAACGTTATTAGCATCTGCCCCATGGGCTGAGACGGGGATAACTGGGAAGTCTTTTCTTTCCATGAAGGGGTCGCCTTGTGGCGTCCTGCCCACGGAAAGAAAATACTCTACAAACATGGCCACCGTGGAATAGGAAGGCAGGGCTCCATACAGAGCCCCTCTTCCATTTCCATTGCAGCCAAACTGAGTGGGGACAAAAGCTGCAGGAGCTGCAGCGACATAGCCGCAACCACAGCAGCAATCAGGTAAGTAGGGTTTGGGTGTTAGGGGGGCGGCGAGACACTTCTACTGGGTCAGTGGGAGGGGAGATGTCAGGTGGGGGAACCGGCCATCAGGTGGCTTGGAACGTGGGCTTAGATTAGTAGTTTCAGCCTACTGATTGACTGGCTCCGCCGCTAAGGGTGCCAAAACATTTTATGACATATAGGACACTTCTTTAAAGTGTGAGTTCGGAAGACAACCAATGCACAACATGTGGTAATCCTTCCTCGCAGGAATCTGATCTTGTCAAAAGGCGATAGGAACTCTTCTCGGCCTGGGGTGTGAGACGTACCATAGCGGAACCCAGAGCCAGTCCTACCACGGAGAAGGATGGTGGCAATTGAAAGGGCCCCAATTCCTGCTCCCTCCCCAAATGCCAGTATTTATATGTGTAGTACCACTTAGCATCACCACAGAACGTGTGACAAAAATGCTTGTCAAGTTCTTTCTCATTTTCCTAGAACTGCCAATAGGCAAGAGCCAAACAAATAAGTCACCCACAGGACAATAACCCATCAGTGTCCTACTTGATTCCAGTGGGAGAGAGACACCAAAGTAGACCCGCAGCTGCTATGCTGCTTTTCCAAGTCCTACTGCAACCCATTTACCAGTAAACCTGGGGAAGAAGAATCCATGAAAAAGGAGCCAGACCTCCTACATGGCTTTTCCTGAATGCAGCGCAGCACTTCAATCTTGATGTGTACGGAAGGGAACTCTAGACCACCAGAGACTGGAAGAAAAGCAGAAACTGCTCAATCAGACTATGCTTTCCTTAAGGGAAACTGCTCTTCCGTCCCCGAACACATCCTTGAATACTTTGCAGTGTAGACCGCCATTCCTGCAGCATGGCAGCCACTTGCGAGAAAAAGGGGTGGGGCGTAATCCGTGTTTTAAACGATTCTGTAATTGTGATGGTTCCCAGATGGGGTAGACAGGATCAGATTGGCGAGAGTCGGAACTAATCAACAGACAGGGGAATAAGAGAGCCAGCAGGAAACAGGACGTTGTGATTTGTTTGCGTGATGTGAGAGGAGGAGTTGGCAGACCAAAAAACCAGCAGGAAGAAGGATGAACATGAAGGTGGTTCTTGGTGGCATTGGTTGTTGAGAGCAAGTGGTACTGTTTGTTGAGTATGTGTCCAGGAGTTGCTAGTGAGATTGTTAGGAGGAGTGTATGGAGTAAGTGGGGAGTGATTGTGCAAGTGAAAAGAGGGTGACTGAAAAGAAGGTAGGGTGGGAAGGTCGGAGTAGTAGAGTGGCAGAGAGAATAGTTGTGTTGTGTGGCAGAGAGAATAGAAGTGTGGCAGACGAAGCAGCAGTGTGGAAGAGAGAGTACTAACATCAAAGGGTGGATGCAAGGGGTAGAAGGAGTACGAGACAGAGGGCCTGAGGACAAAGACGTAGGGATTAGAGGAAGTGAAGTGGTGGAGTTGAAGTAGCAGAGTAGAGCAAGGAGAGTTTTATATGGAGAGGGAAGGAAACAGAGGACGAGAGCTAGACGACTGAGTGAGGCAGAGCAACTTTAGGCACATACCCAAATCCTGGGATAGAGGCTAACCAATTGGTACAGTGGTGAGTTAAGGAAGTCCCAGAGGGAGTCTACATAAAGAAGGCCCTCAAGAACTGCCATCGAGAGACGAGACACAAGGGGGTCAAGATGTTCTACTACTCGAGAGTTAGCGTGGGAAACGCTACTGCTAGATGAGTGAGAGGGGATCAGCCCCAGCATCCCGCTGAATAAAAAATTAAAAAAATACCTTGAGCCATGTCTGGGAGTTGGAGTATTCTTTGGGCCATCTGTGACATGACACAGGTAGGCTAAGTAAAAGACAAGTGGAGGAGGAAAAAAAGGAAAATAATGTTACCTTCACCAAACAAAGGATTAGTAGGAGTTCTCAAATTAAGTACAAACTGCTTCACATGAAGTCAAAAACAGAGGAAAAATGGCTGTAAATGTATCAATACTGTGAATGCTGGCAGTAGCTTGTTACTTTAAAAAGGACAGTAACACCTTTGTATGGATGTACATGCTTCCTATTTTTTCTTTTTCTGATGCCCCTACAATGTAGGAATCTGTTTAATAAGCACTGGGGTACTTGTTGGTGGACAAAACTGGAAAACAACAAGTAAGCAATAAAGCAAACATGTTAGAGTGTTAAGGAAATGTTCTTTTGCAAATTTCCCTCCTTTGAGTTCAATGGCACTCCCAATAAAGCTGCCTATGTGTTGGTATCCTGGCTGCTTTTGGGGTAAGGGAAATCTTTTTATCTTCACTCATCTGGTGCACAAATTTTTGTTTTTGGGGTCCGACACCATTTTTTAACCATTTTTGATCTGCCTATGACAGGTTGGTGGGATTAAACCATGTTTTACTACTTTCCTCAGTGCACTACATTACACAAACTTTCATAGCGATAATGCCATTTTGAGTACCAGATACTCAAAACGGCTGTTCCTAGTCTTTTGAGACCTGTCCATTTTCCATCTTACTTTTTGGCTTTCTTTCTGCCCTCTCAGACAGGAAACCTCCAAATAAGAGCATGCACATTTGCAGGACAGTCTTGGATTCCTGGTCAGTCCTTTGCGTGAATGGTACTGCTTGAACAGTTTAAGATCAGTAATCGAAGGGTTCCATGTGTTAAATATCCCCGCAAAAATATCACGATGCAAAAATATCGCCATATTTTTGCAGCGATATTGAGCCATGGACCCTGCGGGGGACAACCCCGCATTATTTTTAAATGTGCGGGGGACACCCCCGCTCCCACAAATGATCCCCCTCAAAAATATCGCCTATGGCGAGACAAACAACCATATGTACGGCGATATTTTTGGTGGGGATAATATGTAGGGATACCAATCGAAGTGAGCAGGAATAGTGAGGAGCGGAGTTTCACTACTTTTATTTTTTACTGTTAACAGTTCCACTACTTTTTACAACCAAATTCACCATTCCGAAACTGTACGTTTCGAAGTTAAAGCATACCTGTTTACCATCTTATAGTAGTTGCAGCTAAATTGAAATATGAATGTACACTGATGAAGCCTAAGTGACATAGTGACATAGCCTGGATGGATTCTAACTGGCTTCATAATAGATGGGGCACTCCTGTTAACACAAAAGCATTTCTAATCCCACCCCATCGCCCCCTGGGGTTTGGAACAGTATCTCAGGTAAAATGCTAAGACAATATAGTTTCCAAAGGTCCCGGCCATTCGCATGGGATGCTTTATTAATATCAGATGGCTATAGAGGATTTGTCCATTCTGCCCCTGGGAAAGTGTAAAGTTGTAGTAAGAGCCTTAGTGACTAATTGCTTGTATTATTACAATGCCCACCTGGGAGTACTTCAATGAAACGTAATAGACTGCAGGTGGCTCAAATCGGATTGGTTTCTGGACGTATAAAAAGTGGTCATGCCCAAGCTGTTCACAGGAACCAGGTGTGGCTTCAATTAGAGTATAACATTCAGCTTAAAAATCTTTGTATCCTTTTCAAATGTCTTCAATGGGGCTGCCCCAGGATAACATCACACGTTATATTACAGGATGGAACCTTTGGTCTGTTGAGGATCACAGACTATTCATCTCCAAAACTCGGTCACATTAGGGGATATAAGACTTTCATTCTTGGGGCACAAGATTTGGAGTAAATTACCAAATTCCGTTAATGATCAGTAAGTCGAGGCAATATATAAAGGATCTCACTGACTGACCGACTAGGAAAAAAAAAATGAAAAGCAATACAGGGGCACCACCTTCTTTCCCTTGTTCAAACCATTTAGCTGTTAACCTGCCCCGGCTGCAACACCTTGTCACATGTTGCACTATGCTCCCGCCTATCGCGTCCCCCGCTGTGGTGACAGTTCCACTACTTTTTTCGGTACAGTTCTACCACTGATTGGGACTGTATTGTCCCAATACACATTTCTCCCAATGGATGTCTGTTGCTGGGCAGATGTCAGTTAGCTAACTGTCCATGAATGAAAACAGCCACTATATGTTTGAATGGTGCAGATGCTACCTACTGGAGGGTGGGGTAACCCCTTCCAGCAGTGCTTTGGATAAGAGAAGAGCATCGGGAGCCAACAATCCAAAGAGCGAAGGCTGCACTGAGAGTAAGTGGCAGAATGCAGCAGAAGCAACCAGCATTGTCCAAGCCTATTACTGGGGATCCTCTGCTTAATCTCCAGCGAAAAAAGACCTTTGTCAGTGCCTTCCTCCTCTCAACTGGTGGGCCTAACCAGTCTTGTGTCCCTGCAATGCCATCCTGTCTTCGGTGGACTTTGGAAGTGTCCACGGATCCTCCTGTGGGCTGACCATCCACTGAAGAAACACCATCCAAAGATGCAGTTTTGGACTTCCAAGATCTCCAAGCTGTGGTCCAAGAAACTTGTCGCCCGGAGTAATTGCTCCCCACCTGGGAGGGTCTTCAGCCTGTGCTCCACCACTGACAAGCCCTTAACCTGCCAAAGCTTTACAGGGGTTTCTTTCCCACCTCACCTGCCATGTCTGGACGGTCTTCAGCCATAATGGGTGAAGTAGTGGTCGTCGTCCAAAGGTCTTGTGTTCTGTTCAGCTGCAGGTCTTCTAGAACTGTATCGCCTTCGAAATTGCCACCCAGCCGGACCTAAACTCAACACCTGCTTCAACTATGGCACCTGCAATCCTTGGACCTCCTGCAATGAGACCAATGGCCTGGGTGAGTGATCACAGCGATTCTAACTTATTTCAAGAATCGGAGCAAGGGGCCCAAAGGCATATACAACTTGCTACCCTCTTTTCCCCCCAGAGGGATTGCATGGGTGTAAAGTTTACTCCCATAACAATATCTTTCCCTGGTGGTTACGTTCTGGAATAAGATTCTTTCCTGGATACTACCTCAGAATGTAGGAATTTGGATTATATGTGCATTCATTTGATAAACCTATTTGCATTACTGGAGCTTTCACTTTTAAAACTACGTCTCTGTAGAGGGACTTTTAAGGCTGTCTTATCATATTTCTAGGTACTTAACTTGGCAACCGAACTCATTCAAAAACACAAGAGCCTACTTACCTGGTTAGGGAAGGACTGCTTCAATTAAAAGGTAACTTCCTTGTATTTATAAGACATGTTGTTTAATATTGTAGAACTATTTCTCTCTCCATTATACTGTACCGGGTTAACTATTGCTTTGATTTATTGTATATAACTGTCAAGTAGTGGAAACCGGTGTGTCTGTGTCTGTGTGTCTGTGTTATATAGGGTCATTGCGTTTTACCTGCATTAGAGTATGTATACATCTCTCTGTGGACTGCCATTACTTTGCTATCTACAAGTGTTATTATTTGTACCTACACACCCACCCTCTAATTGCATAAGTCTGTCTGACTGCTCAGCCTACACTTCCCAGAAGGAATTTGATATGACTGTGTAAAAAACCCTCACTCATCCACTAGATTGGCCTCTCAGAAACCCACACAATGGGAAATCCTCCATAACAAAGAGCATGTCTCTCTACTGTTAAGAAAAGTGATCTGGGGTACTGCACATACAGGATAATATTCAGTGTTTAAGATTATCTGTACCAATGTCGGTAAACGGTGCTACTTATTCATACCATAGTTGCATTAGGTATGTCCATACTTGCCTCTAAAATACTTAGCAGATTTTTTATGCACCTATATTTGTTGAAGCTGAACTGTGAGACTTAGCTATAGTCTGGCATGATAGAATGGGTTTAAAAAACCCAACATCAATGAAGATCCCATGATAGAGTGCATTGAGGTTATATGCAGCATACAGAAGGTCAATGACTTTGCCCTTCTATAGGCTTGCTGTCTCAATGAATCCTATGTTTATAGTGGGGGACACAGTCTTGCTTAGTTTCCTTCACATTAGAGGCTTTTGTTCAGAAACATTCTTCCTTAGATGGACTATTGGTAGGAAGAAAACCTTTTGCTTCTATCTGTGCTGCCGCAGACTACCTTCCTCGTCAGTCCCACCCAGGTGTCACTGGGAAGATGGTTCTCTACTGTTTCGATTCCCTTAGGGACCCGAACATGGTGGCCACCATTAAGGGGCACCCCAGCTTTCATGGGCCAATAACCTGTCCCAGATAGATGTTCAACTTCCAGCTGGTGGGTGTATACTTTAAAATAGAATGTGTGGCCATTTCGACCCACAGAAAGCCTTTTTCTTCCCACAGATCTGAAAATGGAGTCTCCTAGTTGTATAACGTATTTTGTTGCCCATCTGTGATTGGGAAGTAACCTGGAATGATCATGTAGCAACATCTCTAAAGGGAGCTTTTGGAGAGTGGGCGTGCATGGAATGGGATGTCTGGTACTCGCCTGGAGTCCAATTCCCTTGAGTTTGCCCGTGCAGATGGCCGACAAACATTTGAATGGTGCATGAGTGTGATTTAAGGATGGGGCACCACCTGCACTTTCCCTACCCCATTTGGACATATAAGCTATCACTCTGAACCAGTATTTTTACCACTGTTCCCCAGGGGTCTAACCTCTCTCCCTGGCTCTTCAACCTGGCACCGCTCGCCCATCGCAATACTGCTTTCTGCTGTAATTTTCAGAGCTATGTGGATGACACTACACTCGTTTTCAGGCACCCCTCTGCCACCTCTTCTCCCTCTCTCATCTCTGAATGTCTTAATGTCTGTCTGCAATCCAGGAGTTGTTTGCTGCCAACCACCTGTGCCTTAATGCCAGTAAGACAGAGATCCTCCTCATTGGCTCACCTGGACCTTCCTTTCCTGTCACTCTCTGGCCGGCCTCCCTGGGCCACCTCCCTACTCCCACCTTTGTGGCTAAGAACCTCGGGTCATTTTCAACTCCATGCTTTCCTTTTCTCCACACATCTCTGATGTCTCTAAGAAGTCAAACTACCAACTGTACCTCCTCAGGGATATTCTTCCTTTCCTCTCCTTCCCCCAGAAGTTCACCATCTCTAAAGCTCTGGTTCTCTCTAGGCTGGACTATTGCAACCGCCTCTTTCTAAATCTGCCTGTAACTACCCTTCTGCAGCTCATCCAGAACAGGACTGCGAGAATTGTCCTTGGCCTCAAGCCCAGGGATCGTATCTCTCCAACCGTGAAATCTCTTCATTGTCGTGGCTGCAAGGATCAAATTCAAGACCCTTTGTTTTGTCAACAAAGCCTTCTGAGGCCTGGGTCTGCAATATTGTCAACTCTCCCTTCAGGAATACCTTCCTACTCAAGCCCTCCGCTCCTCCACCTCCAACTCCAACTCCTTCAGGTCAGTCACTTCTCCAAGCAACAAGTTGGGGGTAGATCTCTTTATTCAGCTGGGGCCTCCCTCTGCAACAGCCTGCCTGCCTCTGAAAGTTCAGGAGAACCATCTTCGGTTCCGGAAGCACCTCAAGTCCTTCCTCTTTGCTTCTGCCTTTGCCCTTCCTCTCCCCTGCGGACCTCTGTCTGCTTTGGCATTGGGCACCAGGCTACCCCTCTGATTTCGGGCCCAGATCCCTGCCCACCCAGACGCATACATCCACTGCCTCTTGGCAACCCTTGCACTTGGGTCTGTATCTGCAACCCTACAGGCCCCTTCCTGCACCTATTAGACACCAGTTGTCTGCTCCTTATTTTGCACTTACCAGCTGCTGGCCGCACATCTTGTTGTTTGATCTCGTGTTAGCACTTCCCATTCTTCCCCTGCCCCTTGCACTGTCCCCTCCCCCCTGCACTTGAGCGTTCTCAATGTCACTGGGCCTAGTAAGATTGTTGTTTTGTCCTCCCTTGTTTCCCTCCCTTGCCTCATCGCGCTCTGAAACACTTGTGTATGGGCGCGATATAAATAAAATATCATATCATTTATCATATCATAAATGCAAGTACTCGCTCTGTAAGTATGAGGCAGGATGATGAATTGAGGACAGAGTCGAAAGCTCTGCACCATTATACGTGCAGCTCTGAAGTCCTGCTCTGTTGTGGAACAAAGGGTACCCTGGCATTGCATCTTCCCCTTAAAAGGGGAGGGCAAGTTGGCTCTCCATCTCTGCAAGCTGTGCTGTTTATGCGCCTTATTGAGCTCCAGGATGTACCTGTATCAGCTGACGCAGACGTCTGAGCACTGCATTCTTTCAGATACATTGCGTGGCAGTCACTGCTGCCAGACACTTTACTCAATGACTGAATCATGTAGCACAACCCTGTGTCATCCTACCGTCACATAGATCTCCAGTGGCGTGTCTTGCTGCACTTTGTTCCAACTGTGACTTGTGGCCTTGGTAAGGTTCACGATTGTGTTTTTTTTAACCCAAAGTTGCTGATTGCTCATTCTGTGTTTATCTGTGGGTGCCTCCAACCTCATCTGGTGTTAGTGGTCCACTCCTCTGGGACTGGGGTGTTGGTTTGCACACCTGTTCATCTGGAGACTGCTACTAAATGTTTTACCTGCAAAATGCCTCCTTACTATACACTTACATCAAACCCATACTTTACATATTTGTGCAAAACAAATGCGGTAAAGAATGCAGCAAAAATATTTTCGGCCATTTTACTTTTGGTCAAAAAAGGTGAGTATGGAGGAAAACAGCTTATCACCACCAACTGACCGGAAAGGTTGCCAGCAATGAACTGCTTCTTGGGTGGCATGTATGTAGAGTCTATTGTTTTATGGTCGTCACAAATACGTTTTCTGCACCAGAAATGATGGAGGAGTCCCAGAGGGACATTTCGTTTAGGGTGGCATTGATGGTTCTTGAGAACACTTTATTAGCCAAAAAGGAAGGAGATGACACTAACCCCACCTCATCCACAATCTCAGCTTCAATCTCTGAAATATAATCCAGCAGAAATCTCACAATTCAGAATACTGAAACCTTGAGTGTAGGTCCAAGGGGTGGTGAAAGCGGCCGTCCAGTTCAATGAGGGTGATAAGCTATCTTGCCCGAAAGTGGATGGAGGCGGAGCAGTGAAACATTTCTGGATGTCCCAGTTATGTTAGAAGGAGACACAGATGGTGTTAGATAGACCAACATCTCTTGTGATGAGGGTATTGGCCATCAAAAATGTACAATGTGAGCCATTCTAAGTACTGCAACAGCAGGCAATGGGGGAGATAAATGCCTGTGGTGTATTTTCTTGAACCTAATAAATACCAATATTGTTGACTCTGGTATGGGGGAGAAGAGGGAAAATACTGCTCTCGTTCTCAAAGGTAAGAGGGTGCTCATCCTTTAAAGTCTGACCAGTTCCATTCAATAGGGACACTGCGCTAAGATAGTAAGGTGAACCAGATAGTAAAGACTATAGATCCTTTGCACTGCTGTTTTCTTTGTGTTTCTTGGAAGGGGAAAGGAGGGGTTGGTCTTCTCCAGTGTTCAGTTTCTATGTTGTGACAATTGCAACAGAAACGTTTCCTTTATGCCCTCTTCCATTCTGCTAACACCCCAGGTTATAACTGATTGACAGAGCTAGCGGTTTTCTTCTGCATGGGTACTGTCTTTGGTTGACTGGTAATCAGACAAACTGATGTTGAGGTGAGCATCATAGAGGAGGAAATGGGATATTTCAAAGCATTATAAGCTTTGTCAATGTTCGTGCTAAAGTATACCTCAGCATACAATTCACCAATATCTGATAGGTGCTTCTGATGTCACACATTCAAGGCAGAATTTCCCCACCAGACATGGTAATGCAGATCTAGTCATACATATTGGTATGACGTCACAAATACTATCAGAGAGAAGATAGGAGTTGAGGTTTCCCTTAAGGGTGTCTGTTTGATGCCTGAGAGAATATTCCCAAATGTGCAGAAAAATATCTGGTCAAGACATTGTTATCAGAAGGAGGGTTGCACCAGGATTGATGTATAAAGCAAATCCCTTTTGCAATAAATGGGCTGAACCAGCTCTTCAATCTTCCAAGGTTGAAATATTGACTATGATTAAGCTAGTAAATCACGACGATGCCTAGAAACTGCAGGAATTCAGCGTGAAACACTACATGAAAACCTGACCTCATTAATACCATCTGATTTACTGTAATTAAGTATTTAAGAATTTTCTTTGAAGCAAAAACCTCAAGCAATACATATGAGCTCAATTTATATTATATTTGTTTTTTGTAGAGTACTCCTCAGATAGTGAGGTTGTGTTGACAAAGTCTGTTAAAATGGTATGTATCCTACTAAGCCCTCGGGCTACTGGGGCAGGTTCAACAGCCATTAATTCATGGGAGAAAATACCAGATTACACTTGGGGAAAAGCGACACACATATGGGAGGGGTTGTAACCATGAAGACCAAGTCAATCATTAGTCTAATGGGGGAAACAGACCAACCAATCTAACCTTTTCCTGGAACATTTGGTGCCAAATGCACAATGTAAAAAGAGGCACAGACTACTAGGTTGTGTGAGAGTTAGGACGTTTTCCAGGGAGTTGTGATGTAGAAGGAAGAGGACCAGGAGAAGCAGAAGGGGAGAACAGGAGGTGGCTAAACAAAATAGGCCACACATTGATAGAGGTCAAGAGTACAGCAAAAAGTCTGCTGGGAGCCTTGATCCAGAATGTGGAAAGAGCAAATGGACACTGAAAATGGGCAGACAGAGAGAAGTCTGCCTGGTAGGTCTGCAGAGCAGAAAGAAAGACTAACCTTGAGAACCTGATATGATAAGTCATTTATAACGTGCCTTTACACAAGTGCTTATAGGTGCGACAAGACAAGGGAGGGATGACAGAGGGAGGACAAGACAAAATATCTTACTAGGCATTGTGTTATTCAGATCGTGCAAGTGCAAGAACAAGAAGTGCAAGCGGAAAGAGGGGAATGCAAGGGAGAAGGGAGGACAAAACGGGGCAGCAATGCTCTGAGTAAGTGCAGCTAGGGCAGTGCGGCTCTGGGTAGTGCAAGGAGAACACAGGAACTGTAGGGTTACAGCCACTAAGTGCGTGGTAGGCCCAGAGGCAGTGAAAGAGTGACTGATCAAGAAAGAGCCTGGTACCCAATGAGTCTTTCGAGGGTAGCCAAGCAGCCAGTCGGTACAGCAGACAGGTAGGTCAGCAGGGGAGGGAGAGGGAGAAAGCAGAGAAGAGGAACGTTTTGAGCTGCTTCCGGAACTTCAGGTGGTCTGCCTCAGGTTTGAGAGGGCCAGGGAGGCCATTCCAGAGGAAGGTACCTGCAGAGGAGAGAGATCTACCCCCACTCTCTGCCTAGAGAAGCGTTTAACCCTTAGAGAGTTGGAGGTAGCTGAGCAAAGGGCTCAAGAAGGAGGTATTTTGGAAGAGAGTGTTGGATGTACAGTGGGCCCCAGCCCCGGAAAACCTTGTGGACAAGTTTAAGGGTCTTGAACTTGATCCTTGCAGCCACCGGCAGCCAGTGTAGGGATTTCAGGCTGGAGAGATACGGTCCCTGGGCTTGAGGCCAAGGATACGTCTCGCAGTCCTGTTCTGGATTAGTTGCATAGGGTGGAGCATAGAGAAAAGCAGATTGAGAAAGAGGCTGCTGCAGTAGTCCATCCTACAGAGAACCAGGGCTCAGGAGACAGTGAGCTTCTGGGGGAAAGTGAGAAAGGGAAGAGTCCCTTTGAATAGGTGCAGCTGGTAGTGGGACATCTTGGCGACGTCTGAGATGTGAGGAAAGAGTGAAGTTGAAGATGACAAGAAGGTTTTTTTGTCCGTCATGGTGCATGCTCCCACACCCTTGAATCTAGTGAGGGCACCCTTGACACTGGCATCCTTAAGGGCTTATCAAGCCCCTATGAAGCACCCTAGAATCTCCTGGACTCAGCTGGCGCCAGGTTCATAGTAGGTGTTGAACTCATGAAACTATATTCTCAGCTCAATGAGGCTGAGCCTTCCGGTACAGGGTGTGGCTGTGGGACTGCTTTACCTGAAGTGGCAGGGTACGGTTAAGGGACTAGTTGCCTGGAACTACTTGCAAGGCTATTTAAACCGCACCCTGCAAACAGAACACGCTTCGCGTTATTCTGCACTCCTGCAGCGTAACGCTCACCGTGTCTGCTCAGCTCTTCTTCAGCCACGCCCGTCCAGAGTTTTCTATCCATCGGCACCTGTGAATGGAAAAGAGAAGAACAGGAGTTATTAAGCGACGAAGGCCTTACCTGTAATCGAACATTCCGGCCCTGCCTTCCGCTTATTCCCAGATCCCCGCATCTGCAGAGAAGAAGCAGAAAAGAAGGTACCGCACTAGCATCCATCCTCACCTGGGTCGGCATCTTCCAGGAACTTCATCGAGTGGTCCTTCCATCATCTTCCTGGAATCGCATCACACCTGCTGAATAGAAAAGGCACAGCGGGTTAGTCACGCACAGCAAGAAAGGCTATTCGAACATTTGGCGTGCCTCGCATAGCGCTACACTCACCTGCAAGAAACCTGCTTAACATTGCAAGGAGAGTCAATCTGTCATCCGGAAGCCACTCGACAATACGCCTAAAAGAAAAGAACGCTAATTAGAAAACTTGGGCGACAGACTTTAAGCATCTATTCCAAGAAGGCATTGGTATAGAGACTTACCTGCTTACTCAGGTTCTTCCAAATCAGCAGCAACACCCATCAGATCAGTGAAGTAACTTGATCTTGGGGAAAGACTGTACATAACGCGTCCCTGCCAGAGAGTGCAGGACAGAGAGCCCACCTTTTAAAAACCCAAGGTGAGCCAGAAGAAGAGAAGGAAATCGGAAAGTGGTGAAGCCAATCCGGCTCCATTCAGTTGGCTAATATCTTGTTTCGACGTTGCAGGCAAACGCCTTCCGAAGTGAGATCGAAGGGAAGAGGGCAAGCACCATCTTAGAAGCAGTGCAACACCAGTGCAGACAGCAGTCTTCAGCCATGAGCTACGCCCCCCGTAGAGACCAGGTGAGCGTGACAGAATGCAAAGCCTTACACAAATTCTCTACCTGGGCGTCATGGAAACTTCGGAAACCAATCAGCTAGCCCAGCTTTTGGGGGAACTCAGGGCCGAGGTACATTCAGCTAAACAAGAAACTAATGCCTTGGGAAGGGAATGGATTGTAGCCAAGGACTGCACTGACAAATTGCCAGACAGAAGCTGTTTGCCCGGCACTTCCAAGGGCAGGCATTGGATATCGAACTTTTGTCTTTGCGTCAAGGCAACCAGGATCTGCTAACTTACATTGCAACCTTTAACAGACTGATAGTGGAAACTGATTGGCCAGGTGACAAGAGAACAACGCTGTTTTACCGTGGCTTGAGAGGGGAGTTAAAGGACGTTTTGGCTCAAGTGGTTAATCCACCCATAGACTGTGCTGAATACATAGACTTGGTGATCATAGCTAGATCATAGACTGCAGAACCGTAAGGCAGATCGTGCTAGAATGGATTCTCGGGTATATGTGCGCCCAAAGGAAAACACTTCCAAGGTCACCGACGTGTCAGAACCCATGCAAATTGGAGGAGTGCGAGGGCCGTTATCCAAGGCTGAAAGGGAAAGGAGAAGACAACATCAGTTGTGCCTGTATGGCGGGTCAGCGAGCCATTTCCTCCGAGAGTGCCCAGTGAAACCACCCAAAAAGGCAGTAGGGGTTGCTGGCAAGGTTGAGGCAGAGTCTGAGCTGGAAAACTTCTCTGCCCGTCAAGCGTAGAGGTCTGCTTGTCGAGCAAAAAGAAGGACTCCCAGACCTCGCACCTAGTATTGCCCATGATCCTCATAAATCACCAACAGCCGTCTCGAATGCATGCAGTCAGAGCATATATCGACAGCGGAGCCATTGGAAATTATATGGATCAAGAATTGGCTTCAAGGATGAAGCTTCCCCTTTGCGAAAAGATAACAGCAGATAGTCACCACTGTCGACGGAACTGAAATCGCTTCGGGCCGAGTAACTCACTCTATGACAGAGATGACACTTTTGTGCCAAGACGGACATCGGGAAGCTATCGTGTTTGATATAATCAAGGCTCCACAATTTCAAATAATTTTGGGAATTCCATGGCTAGAATCACACAATCCTTGCATCGACTGGCGTGCTAAGAGGCTGACCTTCTCAGTTGAATGTGCTCAAACTTGTTATCCAAATGTTAGGCAGAAACCTGTGCAGTTCCCTCTGGGACCACTGCAAAAGATTTAAGACTACAGATGTTTGGCAGTAAACCCACTTGGTAGCAGTCTGTACCACACAGATTCACTTGGTAGCTGTGGCTGAGCAGTCAGATTTCCCTCAAGAAGAGTTAGGCAGTATACAGAGTATTCACAATAGGTCAAAAGAACATAGTAGAACAAGCAAACACTGACCAGAGCTTGGTGTAAAAGAGATATAATTATTTATTTAAAACCACATCTAATAAAACACACAGGCACTAATTTTAAGCGGTTCAAAAACACGGTCACTAAAAGATATACACTCCCTTAAAAGAATTTTAGACAAGTCTTAAGTAAAGCCCCACTTATTTTCAGACAGCGGTGAGCGCTTAACGCAGATGGCACTCTAATAATTAATTTTAAAAGGGAGAGAAAAGCAGAATATACTTTGAAACAGATCCCAACACTTTCATAAGAACACAGCAAGAGAGGAAGGCAGAGTCAATCCGTGAAGTTACAGTTCAGAAAGCCGGATCCACTTGAGAGGATCAGAACGAAATGTGTCGAAGGTCACACGGTTGAAAAGTGCACGAAAGTCTCAAAAAGGTTCAGAAAGAGTTTGACTAAAATAAAAGGACCAGTTAGATGGTCAAGGCGGTCAGCCCAGTCAAGAAGGTTAAGGGATTATTATTACCTTGTAGCAATCTTTAGAAAGGGAGGCCTGGCGGACACGGTACCTTAAAGTGGTGAGAATACTCCAGCGGGGGCAGTTGTTCCTGGCAGCGGATGCAAGTCGGTGGTTTGTCCGGGGGAGGAGAGGATCTCGTCAGGGAGGAAGACCGGAGTCTGTTGCACTGCCAGGGAAGAAACCAGCTGCGGAGTTCTCAGTTAAAAGGAGCGGTCCTTTTATTTGCGGTACAGGGGTAAGTGGCTATCCGGTTGCTGGGGTGCTTGGCACGGGCAATTCAACCACAAGACATCCTGGGAGGTGAGAAAAAGAAGGTAAACTGGTTGTGCCCACCAGTCAGGGGAAGAAGACCCTCCAGCAGGGAGATCTTCTCTGTCGTCGGGAAGTGGCGAGTCGGTTCCGCAGGGCTCCACCGGTGGTGTCGTCGTAGCAGGTCGGCTCAGCTTCTCCCTCGTCGGATTCTCAGGTCCTGTGGCGACTTCTGAAGTTCCAGTCCCCAAAGCCCTGCTTTTATGCAGCACACCCCCATTCACTCAGCCTAGCTGTCAATCAAACATGCTAAGTGGTGAGCCGGCTGGCTCACCACTTGGGCCAATCACAAAAGAGTGCGACTTGAGTTACCAAGGTAACTCAGTCCAGGGTGCCTAAACCCCCTCCCACACCCTCTGTGGTACCCAGACAGAGTGGCACCACTTTGGGAGGCTTCTGTGGAGAAGCCCGCCAAAAGTGGAACAAAGGGCTCGACTTGGGTTGGAGTCACAGAAGAGAACACAAACGCCATTTTAGACTCGAGTCCTGGCAAAAAATACCAACCAGCAAATTAATATTAAATAACTAAACCGGTGGTATGTTCGAGGCTATGAGAATTAAATAATTAAAGTTGGTAGCCTTGAACAGTGGGAAAATCGCGGTCGAATATAAAAAGTAGTATCCACTGCCGCCAGCCAAAACTCGATCAGGGGGGACGGAGACGTGCCCCCTCGACTAACAGACGCCGGGGCAATCGAATTTCCCCGACCAGTACGTCCACAATATGATGGTTTGTACTGGTTTCTGTTCATAATTTGGGACTAGTAAAGCCAATGGTGACTTTACATGCCCTGGGAGACAGTAGTCAGTCCCAGGGTATGGAGTCTATGGTGGGGCGTCACCCTGTGTCACTGCACGGAGGGTGCTGTGTAACACACATAGTAAAAACACATGAGACCCTATGGAGTAAAGGACCCCATAGCCCATAAAACACATTAGCAGTCAAAGGAACACCATAAATCATGTCCAAGAGTGGGTGAAAAAGAGTCTCACTCTTGGCAGTAGAAAAAAACAAACTCCAGAAATCCAGCAAAGCTGCTAGGGGACTCACTAGGTTAGGAAATTCAGCCTAAACAGAGAATTCTCCCTAACACCAACTAAAGAACCTTTGGTCACAGGAGCGGCAGCAATCATGAGCCCAACTAACCTACTACCTCCTGTATATCAAGACTATCAGGATGTTTTCCAGAAGGATCAAGCCAACACGCTGCCCCCCCACAGACCTGACTGCCAGATCGACCTTATACCAGGCGCACAGATTCCGTGCGGTCGAATCTATGCACTCACAGAACCTGAGAACCAGCATTTAAAAAAATATCTAGACCAGTACCTGGCTAACGGTTTCATTTGCCCGTCCAAGTCCCCAGCGGCCTCACCCTTATTCTTTGTGCCTAAAAAGGAAGGTGACCTTAGGACTTGCATCGATTACCGCGCATTGAATCAAGTCACTGTAAAAAAACGTTACCCGTTACCTCTGATTCCCGAACTATTGGACCAAGTTAAAGATGCCTGGATTTACACCAAGTTAGACCTCTGCGGAGCATACCACCTGGTACGAATTAAGAAAGGGGACGAATGGAAGACCGCTTTCCGCACCAAATACGGGCTATTTGAATACTAGGTGATGCCTTTTGGCCTTTGTAACGCCCCAGCGGCGTTCCAGTATTTCATGAACAACGTTTTGCGGGAATTGATCGATGTGTGTGTCGTAGTATACATAGACGACATTCTGGTATACTCCCGTTCAGAACAAGAGCATGTGAAACATGTCCGCGCAGTTTTGGACAAACTTCGACAAAACAGACTATTTGCTAAGCTGGAAAAATGTTTTTTCCATGTGACTGAGGTTGAGTTCCTTGGATTTGTCCTAACTCCTCATGATGTGCGCATGGACTCACGAAAGGTCGATGCCATTCTCAATTGGCCGTCTCCAACCTCAATTAAAAGAGTTCAGAGCATGCTCGGATTTGCCAACTTCTATCGTCGTTTCATTCCAGGTTTTTCGCAACTAGTGCATCCCATCACCTCCTTGCTGCGCAAGAATAAACGTTTCCTATGGACAGAAAAGGCTGAGAAAGCCTTCCTGGAGCTAAAACAAAAATTCATATCAGCCCCAATTCTGAAACACCATCGTCCAGATCTACCGTACGTGGTGGAGATGGATGCTTCCAGCCTGGCAATGGGAGCGGTCCTCTCGCAGAGAGACCCCGAAACTGGTCAACTCCACCCGGTAGCCTTTTGGTCACAAAAATGTACGGCTCCCGAGTTGAATTATGCTATTACGGACAAAGAACTGTTGGCCATCAAGGCGGCCTTCAAAGCTTGGCGGCATTATCTCTTAAGAGCAAGGCACACGATCACAGTAATCACTGACCACCTCAATCTACAGTACCTGAAGGTGGCGAGAGCTCAATCTTCTCGCCAACTCCGCTGGGCATTATTTTTTGCTGAATTTGATTTTGTAATTACTTACCGACCTGATTGTTGAAATAGCAAGGCAGATGCATTGTCCCGTATAGGGATGGACGAAACATTCACCAACCCAGACCCAGTCCCCATCATTCCTGGAGAGAAGATTCTCGGCATTACAATGTCTCTAACATTAGATGACATCCAAGAAGAAATCACACATCTCATTGATTCCAACCCCCTAAAGGAGTGGCCGACTAGAAGTGCGCACCAATCCATCTCAGACCAGTTACCATATTTTCGAGGATGTCTCTATCTGCCCAGCAGGGAACTTCAAGAAAAAGTAATCTCCAATTACCACGAATCATTAGTAGAAGGTCATCCTGGAATCGCTAAGACTGAGGCCAAGATTAAACACTTTTGGAGGCCCACATGGCGTAAAGACATCAAGCAGTTTGTATTATCCTGTGGAGTTTGTGCACAAAACAAGGCCCAAACTGGCGTGCTACAGCCATTGGATATTCCACCTACACCATGGCATACCGGTCTCTTGATTTTATAACAGACCTTCCTCCTTGTAACGTATTCAACACCAGGTGGTGGATTTGTTCTCTAAAATGGCACATTTCATCCCACTGAAAGGGTTGCCTTCAGCTTCGATCCTGGCTAGAGAATTTCTGGAACAGATAGTCAGAATACACAGATTCCCTTCCATCCTGATCTCAGACCGAGGCAGCAAGTTTATCTCACGTTTCTGGAAGAAATGTTGTGAATTAGCTCAAATTGACATAAGACTTTCCACCAGTCACCATCCCCAAACTGATGGTCAGACTGAAAGGACCAACCAGACCTTGGAGCAATATCTCAGGTGTATGCTGCATCAAACGGAAAGCAGCTGGAAAGATGTTTTATGGATCACCGAATATGCCTATAACAACTCCCTACATTCCAGCACTGGTCAGAGTCCTTTCTATACAATATATGGGTTACACCCACGAACTTCCAATCTTGACCCGCCTCAATTTCTGGAAATGCCTGCATTGAGAAGCTTGCATTCTACCATCACTCAAGCCTTTAAACAAGCGACCGACCATCTAAAACAAGCTAAGGAAAGGAACAAGTTACTTACCTGTAACTGTTGTTCTCCAGCATGGGTCTGGCATGGATTCACATGCTCATGAATATTCCCAGTCGTCAGGCCGCAAATCCTCGGTAAAGAAAAAATCAGTATCAGTTTCGTTTCTGATCTGCCTTTCTTAGTAGTAACCAATCACTGATCTCGTTCATACTGCCCCAGCCAATGACTGCCCTCTACCTAAGCCCCTCCCCCGCCAGCCATCCTCAGATTTGGTAGTTTGTAAAGTGGCAGTATGACCAAGTGAAGAGCCACAGAGGGGAAGGAGGGAGGGTTCGCATGTGAATCCATGCCAGACCCATGCTGGAGAACAACAGTTACAGGTAAATAACTTGTTCCTTCTCCAGCATGGGGTCTGGCATGGATTCACATGCTCATGAATATAAGAATACATAGCAGTATACACATGCACAACCACGGGAGGTGGCAACAGGCTCAACATTAAGCATCTCTTACCTCCTCACCAGGCTCACCTTAAGCGAACAGGTTGCGCAGCACTGCTTGGCCAAATCTGGACTCCTCCCTGGAGTCCGAATCGAGGCAGTAGAATCTTGTGAAGGTGTGCGTTGATATCCACGTAGCAGCCCTGCAGAAGTCCAGCAGGGGCACACCAGACAGGAACGCCGTGGTAGCAGCGATCGCTCTGGCCGAATGGGCTCTCGGACAGCCAGGCAGCGGTCGGTTTGCCAACCGGTGACAGTGCATGATGCAGCCGGAGAGCCATCTGGAAATGAAAGCCTTCGAGAGAGCCTTCCCTTTATACACAGGTCCAAAATTCACAAACAGCTGTGATGTCTTCCAAAAACTCTTTGTGCGGTCCACGTAGAACTTCAGCACTCTAGCCACATCCAGCGAGTGCAAAGTCCTCTCGGCTGGAGACGAAGGGAAGAAAACTGGCAACACCAAGGGCTCGTTGAGGTGGAAGTCCGACGGCACCTTGGGCATAAAGGAGGGGTGCGTCCTCAGCACCACCCTTGTTTCGAGAAAAGTCAAGTATGGGGGCTTGCAAGATAGGGCCTGGATCTCTCCCACTCGTCGTACGGAGGTGATGGCCACAAGAAATGCTGTCTTCCACGACAGGAAATTCAACGGCGCCGAATGCATGGGCTCGAATGGGGCACCCATGAGCCTGGTCAGCACCACGTTGAGCTCCCAAGTCGGGGCAGGGGCCTTCACCGGCAGGAACGATCGGAATAGTCCCTTCACAAATTCCTTCACCAGGCGATGAGACCACAAGGACGCCCGTCCTGTAGTTCTGGTGTATCGGGAAATAGCAGCCAGATTTATCTTGATGGAGGCGTGAGCCAGTCCAGCTTTGGCCAGCGACAGTAGGTACGGCAATACTTGAGGGGCCGTAATCCGCAGAGGGTTAATCTTCTGTGCACGGCACCAGACAGAGAACCTCTTCCACTTATGTCCATAGCATTTGAGAGTTGATGACGCCCTGGCTTTTGCAAGAACCTCTCTGCAGTCAGCCGGGATATCGTATCCTCCAAACTCTAGTGCTGCAGGAGCCAAGCCTGCAAGTTCAGCTACTCCGGGCCGTGATGGAGAATGGCGCCTCCTTCTCTGGAGAGAAGATCCGCGTCCGTCGCCAGCTTGATAGGTGGGGCCGCTGACAAGTCCAGAAGGTCCGGGAACCAGATCTGTCTCGGCCACGCCAGTGAGACGAGGATCATCCTGCACCTGGACCTCTTGAGCTGGTTGATGAGACGGAGCAGCAACGGCAATGGAGGGAACGCATACAGGAACAGGCCGTCCCAAGGGAACGAGAAAGGATCGCCCATGCTCGGTTGTGCGAACCTGCTGGTGAACCTATGGCACTTGGAGTTCGTTCCTGTCACGAACAGGTCGATCTGGGGTTTGCACCACCATTGAAAAAGCCGATCCACCTGGTCCTGGTGTAGTTCCCACTCGTGGCACGAGCGCAGCTCCCTGCTGAGTGAGTCGACAATGGTGTTTTTTATTCCTGCCAGGTGGAAGGAAACTAGAAACATCCCCTGGGCGACGGCCCAGTGCCACAGATCCTGGGCCTCCTTGGATAGGGCTGGGGATCTGGTGCCTCCCTGCTTCCGGATGACGAACATTGTGGTGGTGTTGTCGGTGAAGATCCTCACCACTTTGTCCTTGAGGGACGGAAGGAACGATTTGAGCGCCCAGAACACAGCTCGTAGATCCAGGATGTTGATGTGAAGAGACCTCTCCTCCGGGAGCCAGAGGCCCCTTGCATGGAGATCTCCGGTGTGGGCCCCCCATCCCTCCAGGGAGGCGTCCGTCGTTACCGTCTCCCGATATGCCAGGGGCCTGAAAGTCCATGCCTGCCGCAAGGTGCGCACGGGTACCCCACCATAGAATCGCCCGATGGAACTCCTCGTCGAGCGGGTTCCTGTCTTCGAAGCTGCCCGCCGCTTGAATCCAGCGGGCGTCGAAGAACTCTTGTAGCAGACGCATCCGAAGTCTGCAAAGGGGCAAAAGGTAGATGCATGAGGACATCATCCCGAGGAGGGACTTGATGGAGCTCACTCTGGCCACATCCGTGGCTAACAGGCGCTGCACCTTGCCCAAAATGGCCTTCGTCCTTTCTTCCGACGGAGATGCCAATAACTTCACTGTATCGACCTTTGCTCCCAGAAACAGTGCCACCTGCGACGGGACCAGATGGGATTTGGGGTAGTTGATGGCGAATCCCAGCTCTGTGAGCAGGCGGACGGTCCTCGCTGTGTGTTCGACGGCGAGTTCGCTTGACCTTGCACGGATTAGCCAGTCGTCCAGGTAGGGGTAGACGTGGATCCCTTGCAGGCGCAGCCGCACCGCCACAGGTGCGAGGCACTTGGTGAACACCCTGGGTGCCGACTTTAATCCGAACGGCAGGGCTCTGAATTGGTAGTGACGCCCCTGGACTACGAATCTGAGGAACTTTGTGTCCTTTTAGAATGGAGATGTGGAAGTAAGCATTCTCCAGGTCCAGTGACGATAGGAAGTCGCCCTGCTCCAGCTGTCCCAGCACGTGCTGGAGGGTGACCATCCTGAATTTCTGTGCCTTGATGTACTTGTTCAACCGACGCAGGTCCAGGATGGGGCGCCAACCACCTGTCTTCTTTCTGACGAGGAAGTATCTTGAGTATACTCAGGAGCCCCGGAGCATCTTGGGGACGAGCTTGATGGCACCCTTCTTGAGCATCGCCCTGACCTCCAACAGCAGTTGAGGGACGTGATTCTCCTTCCTGGCCACGGGAAGAATGTGAGGACACTTCTTTTGAAATTCCAGCGAGTGTCCGCGGGCCAAGGTGTCCAGCACCCATTGGTCGGTGGAGTTGGACTCCCACACGCTGACGAACTTAGTCAGCCGGCCTCCCACTGGGGTGCTTCGGTGGGGGTCCGACGCTACGGCCGGTTCAGTCCTGCTTGGAAGAGGCCTTGCCGCCTTGGCCTCCTTGCTGACGGCGGCGAGACCCTCCTTGCTTGCCGCGGCCTCTGTAGGCCTCCTGGGACGAGGAGCGGGCCGCCTGGCGGTAAGTAGAAGAGCCACCGCTGGATCCCTTGGAGGCTCCCTGTCTGCCTCCAGAGCTCCGAAAGGGCCGCCGTTGCTGAAGGACTCCTAGGGCTCGGGCTGTTTCCGTGTCCGTCTTGATGACCTGGAGGGACTCCTCCACCGTCTTTCCAAACAGGTTGTTGCCGTCGAACAGCATGTCCAACACCTTGGCAAGTCCGTCGGCTTGAGCCATTCTCGTCGGAGGAGGCAAACCCTGGTGCCCAGTTGGCGAAATCCGGTATCGGCAATGTCCGTTGCCACCGTTATGGCGTGATCCGACGCCACCTCACCTTCCTGCAGAATCTGTAGGGCCTCCGCCCTCTTGTCGTCCGGTAGGAAGTCTAGCAGAGGAGCTATCTTGAACCAAAGCTCCCTGTCGTAACGGGCCACAATCGCTAAGGCATTGGCCGCCTTAATCGTCGTAGCCGCCGAAGAGATGACTCGTCGTCCCATGGAATCCAACTTCTTGCCCTCGCTGTCCGGCGGGGAAGTGGAAGTTGAAGTTGCCGCACCCGCCGCTTTCTTCTTGGCCGCTGCCGAGACAACAGAGTCCGGCGTGAGCTGGGCCCTGGGGCACAAGGGGGCAGCATCGGGGACCCGGTACTTCGTCTCGTACCCGTCCCTCTTGGCGGGTGTCGTGGAAGGGTTCTTGAGGATAGCCAGCCCCTTGTCCCAGATGTCGTCGAGCAACGGCACCGCGAAGACCATCTTTCTCTTGGCCTCTCGTCGTTGGTAAAGAAAACCCTCCTTTTTCTGTTCCTCAGAGCAGAGCTGGAAGAGCTTAGATGCCCTGGCTATCATGGCGTGAAAAGAGTCAATTTCGTCGGGCAGAGAGGGGGGGGGGGGTGGGGTGATGACGGGGTGTCCGTTGTGTCATCGCCGCCGCCGTCGTCCGTCGCTGTATCCGTCGCCGTATCCTCCCAAGGGTCCGGCGAGGGGGATGAGGGGTCCACAGGCCTCGCGGGCACGAAGGGCGGAGCGGGGTGGACTCTCCTCTGCTTGTTTCTCTCCAGAAGCTTACCCGGGTTCTCAGACTTCCTCTTCCCCGAACCAGAGCGCTGGCTTGTGGTTGATGGAGCCGGGGAAGTCGCGCCCTGCCTGGCAGCCGAGGAGCCCGACCTTTCGGCACTCCCGGTGCCCGCGGACTCGCGTTGCTTGGCCTTCTCTTGGGTCCCCGTCGCCGGGGCACCCTCACAGGACTTAGAAGACCGCTCAGACTTTTTCTTCGTCTTCTCACCTTCTGTGCCCTTCTCCAGCCAGGCGGCGAGGCAGAAACAACGATCTTGCTTGGTCCGTTCCGACAGGTTCTTGCAGAACGCACAGTCCTTCTCCACGTGCGTCTTGTCCTCATGAAGGCAGTAGAGACATCTCGAATGCTCGTCCTCCTTGAAAACATTTTGCAATCCGCATTCTGGGCAGCTCTTGAACAGCTTGGATCCGGGCGTCGAGCTTCCCTTGTCCTGGGACATGTCTGTTGAGGTAGGCCACAGATCTTCTGGAATCCTCCAAGAAGCGTAACTCGATGAAAACTTCACCCTTGAGGGGCGTAGAAGAATTCCGAAACGGGTCCCCGTTATCGGAAGGAGAAACGGTGGAGTTTGAGGCTCGATTAACTGAAAAAATGAGAAAAATCTGAAAAAGCGCAAAAACGCAGTAAAAGCTTGAGAGCTAAAACACGAGGACTCCAACACTTCAACGTGCGGTAAAAATCTGAGGATGGCTGCCAGGGGAGGGGCTTAGGTAGAGGGCAGTCATTGGCTGGGGACAGTATGACCCAGAGATCAGTGATTGGTTACTACTAAGAAAGACAGATCAGAAACGAAACTGATACTGATTTTTTCTTTACCGAGGATTCCCGGCCTGACGACGGGGAATATTCATGAGCATGTGAATCCATGCCAGACCCCATGCTGGAGAAGATGCAAGAAAATCGGCTGACGTGCATAGAAGATATCAGGTAGGGGATCAAGTCTGGTTGTCATCAAAACACATTCCAGTGAAAGGAACTCGTACCTTCAATCCTAGATATTTAGGTCCATATACCATTAAGGCCATAATCAATCCGGTAGCTATGAAATTGGACTTACCCTCACACATGATTCATCCTGTGTTTCAGGTCTCTCTTTTGAAACCGGTGCAACCTGGGACGCGAGTTTTAAAAACCACCGAAACCAATCACAGTCAATGGAGAACCTGAATTTGAGGTCAAAGAGATCCTGGACTCAAAAATCACTAAATCAAAGCTATTTTACTTAATACACTGGAAAGGATACGGACCACATGAAAGATCGTGGGAGCCTAGCGAACACATGCATACCCCACGGCTACTAAGAAAGTTCCACCGCAATCACCCATACAAACCACGACCAATGGGTGAACCCGTCATTAGGGGGGCTTTAGGGAGGGGGGGAGGCTGTCATGGCGCATGCTCCCACACCCTTGAATCTGGTGAGGGCACCCTTAACACTGGCATCCTTAAGGGCTTATGAAGCCCCTAAGGCGCCAGGCTCATAGTAGGTGTTGAACTCATGGAACTATATTCTCAGCTTAATGAGGCTGAGCCTTCTGGTACAGGGTGTGGCTGTGGGACTACTTTACCTGAAGTGGCAGGATACGGTTAAAGGACTATTTGCCAGGAACGACTTGCAAGGCTATTTAAACCGCACCCTGCAAACAGAACACGCTTTGCGTTATGCTGCACTCCTGCAGCTTAACGCTCACCGTGTCTGCTCAGCTCTTCTTCAGCCAAGCCCGTCCAGAGTTTTCTATCCATCGGCACCTGTGAATGGAAAAGAGAAGAATAGGAGTTATTAAGCGACGAAGGCCTTACCTGTAATCGAACATTCTGGCCCTGCCTTCTGCTTATTCCCGGATCGCCGCATCGGCAGAGAAGCAGAATAGAAGGTGCCGCACGAGCATCCATCCTCACCTGGGTCGGCATCTTCCAGGAACTTCATTGAGCGGTCCTTCCATCATCTTCCTTGAATCGCACCGCACCTGCTGAATAGAAAAGACAGAGAGGGTTAGTCACGCACAGCAAGAAAGGCTATTCGAACATTTGGTGCGCCTCGCATAGCGCTATACTCACCTGCAAGAAACCTGCTTAACATTGCAAGGAGAGTCAATCCGTCATCCGGAAGCCGCTCGACAATACGCCTAAAAGAAAAGAACAAACGCTAATTAGAAAACTTGGGCGACAGACTTTAAGCATCTATTCCAAGAAGGCATTGGTATAGAGACTTACCTGCTTACTCAGGTTCTTCCAAATCAGCAGCAACACCCATCGGATCATTGAAGTAACTTGATCTTGGGGAAAGACTGTACATACCGCACCCCTGCCAGAGAGTGCAGGACGGAGAGCCCACCTTTTAAAAACCCAAGGTGAGCCAGAAGAAGAGAAGGAAATCGGAAAGGGGTCAAGCCAATCCGGCTCCACTCAGTTGGCTAATATCTTGTTTCGACGTTGCAGGCAAACACCTTCCGAAGTGAGATCGAAGGGAAGACGGGGGCAAGCACCATCTTAGAAGCAGTGCAACACCAGTGCAGACAGCAGCCTTCAGCCACAAGCTACGCCCCTGTGGAGACCAGGTGAGGGTGACATTGTCTCGCAGGAAGGAGGTGGAAGAAGGTCCAAGGCGGGCGGCCAGCGTGAGAGAGGGAAAGCAGGGGCAAGGGTCCCAATGAGAAGGATATCCTTCTTACTGGTATTGAGGCAGAGATCATTGGAGGTGCACCAATACTGATTGTGGATAGACAGTCAGGAATGAGTGAGAGACGAGAGGAGGCTGAGGGGAGCCTGAAGGCAAGCGGAGTGTCATCCGTATAACGCTGAAAGTTAGAGGAGAAGGTAGAGATCAGGTGGGCCAAAGGGGCCAAAAGGAGGTTGAAAAACCAGGGTGAGAGGATAGAGCCCTCGGGAACGCCAAAGGTAGAGAGAGGTGGCAGAGAGAAAGGGACCAAGTTGGACCTGGGAGTGGCAGTCCAAGAGGAAGGTCGTCAGCCACTCCAGGGCCTGATCCATGATGCCCAGGTTCTCACAGCATTGATTGATCTGGATGGCGTGGTTGACCGTGTGGAACGCAGAGGAAAGATCAATGAGGATGAGGACAGACGGAATGCTGGAATCAAGGTTAGAGATCAGATCTTCACATGTGTTCAGGAGAGCAGTTTTCATGCCTCTGGCAGCTATGAAGCCAAACTGATGGTCATGGAGACAACCAACAGCCAATTATAGATGCGAACCTAGGAGAGTAACCATTGGCTGGGGTTGGGGGGAGTTATAACTACCACAGCCGAAAAGGAGCCATGTGGGGGGAAAATCCTACCAAAGGAGACCACTAGGAAAGGAGGGTGAAAGCTGGTAGCATGGTAGTAGTTTGCAAAGAGAACAGATTCCTGCAGAGGACAGCTCATCTGCAGGTCTACCAAGAGCAAGTAAAGAAGCATACTCGAGTGGTTTAAATACTTTGCGATGCAATGTATTAAAGGATACATTTGTGTTCGACAACCTTGCAAGTTTGTGAACTACCATAGGGAAGTGTATATTAATCTAAGGACATTAGGTCCTCTTAGCTTAGGCCCCTTTTGATCAAATTTAATTTATTAATTCACCCGAACAATAAGTGTTAGATACCCTCTTATATTGGGTCAATATATATGCTTAGTTAGTTCTGGTGGGGTATTCTATCACTCTACACTGATCCTAGGACTGTAGCTAAGGGAAACCCAGGAAAATGTTTGGGGAAACCGGTTCAAGGAGGCTAGACCAGTCCTAAGGAGAGAGTTGGAAAGGGTGAGCGGTGTGTGGTAATCCCTATGATTCTGGATCTTGTCCCAGGACCAACAGTGTACCAAGTACTGCCAGAAAGGTCATCCTTTGTTTATTGAAATACCCTTTTGTTTCAGCACCTCCAACCTGTCAAGTAGGCTATCCTCCGTTTACCGTACAACCCTTTTCCCATCAAAGACAACCTATGTTCAAGTGGGATTAAAAGCTATCATGTTTCAATTGATATGCGTCAGTGATGTGCCACTCCTTCCCCATGATATTAGTCTTTTCCTGTATTGTAATGTGTACAATGAAACTAAATCAACTGACTTGATTTAGGTCTTCGTATACACACATGTACAGGGGATTTGAACATGCTGCACTGTTACCAATGACTATTTAGATATATTATTACATGACAAAATTAAATGAATTTAAGATTTTTTAAAAAAATAGTATGCCTTTCAAAGTCAAAGCAAAGTCATGTTGGTTATTTGGAATCAAAACATGGCAATTAATTACATTTAAAGACGTTATTTTTTTTAAAAAAAGCAGTCTAAGGACTAGGTGTCCTTTTGCACATACTGCTGAGTCTGCTTAGAAAAAAGAGAAACATCTTAAATCAACTTACCTATTGCCATGGTCTTTGTTATGTTATTGTGAGGAGGATCCCGTTCAGGGGGACATGATTCACAGAAGTCCCAACAACTGGGACAGATCAGGCTCCCACCATATACCCAGCCATTCAACTGGATACTGATGGCGAGTACTTGTCCTGCATGGCTACATAAATATGTGGTTTGCTGGACCCAAACCTTTAGTCCTTCTGAAGAACATGAGACCTTTTAAAGAAAGAAATACAAAATGATTTTCACAGCTTTTTTATTAACACACACAAGCTGAAGGTATTGCTTTTAATTTTTTTTTTTTTTTTTTTTTAAAAACAGCACCCATAGAAAACTCAAAGACCACCCAGGACTCTTGCAAGTTCAATTCAGGTTAACTTGATGGGCATTTCTTTCCATAAAATGTAGGAGTTAACTATAGGTGTGAAATCTGTTGGCTCTAGCATCCAAATTAAACATGTTAAAAAGTGAAATGATTTCACCTGTGATGCATCTCAATTTGTTAAAACTAAATTTGAATTTTAATTTGCCTAATAATGTTCCTGATATGTATATAACTTTTGATCACAAGAAAAAAACTTTTGGTAATGTTAATTGCTAATTTGCTGGGATCTCTTTCTACCAAGGTAAAAGCATAAACAGAACAAAAAAAAACATATCTGCCTACACACTCCTCTTTGTGAGGCTCCAAAAGGCACGCTCTAGCCCAGAATCTGAAATCCTAACCCCTGCCCAGTGGCGGCCAAGTCCCGATCGGGAGCCTGAGCGGCCTCGGATTAACCCGGGGAGACCGTGCATCACGAAGCACAGAGTAAGGGACCAGAGAAAGGCAGGCAAGACCCGGTGGAGGGGCATAGGTGGCGCAGGAGTGAGCTGCTGGATGTCACCCGACCCAGGGGACCCGCTGGAGATTCCGGGAGGTGACGAGCACCCATCCAACTGATAACCATTGCCCCACGGTCGAATTACCCCAGAGGGAAGAGAGGGGAGACCAGAGGTTCTACTGGCTGCCTCACCCACCCAACATTTGCGGGATATCTACTCTCTTCCCTGCTCTTAGCTTTGGTGATAAAATCCTTGGCCCGAAATGTCCGTCAGGGCAAATGGACACTATAGTGCTATTTTTGGATGCCGTCCCCTCCCATCCAAAAATAGCACTATATGCGGACGATGTCCTGTTCCTCAGCTACACCAAGGACCCCCTTCCCAATGTGTTTCGCGAACTCAAGCCCTTTGGCCTGGCCTCAGGTTACACCATAAACTTCAAAAAGTCCCTTGGGATTAATATCTCTGAAGAGGCGGACACGATCTATTGCTTGGATTCTGCGTTCCCCATGAACAGTTCTAAAAAATCCCTAAAGTATCTAGGAGTAGTTATTGCCCCAAGAAGCATAGACCTTTACAGTTTAACAAGGCCCTCTACTCAAAACTCTTGCTACGTATTTCAACTACTGGCTCCCCCTTGGAAATAGCCTGGCTGGGCTGCATACATTCAACAAAGATGAATATCCTCCTCAGACTGCTATACCTCTTCACTAGCATTCCTATCCATATAGGCAAACCCTTCCTTGTGGGCATTGTGAAGAATCCTACGGATCCCTCACTGAAATCCTGCTAAAGTCTCCTCCCAGGTGGCCATGGAAAGTCAGACGCTTCCTGATCCTGATCTTGGGGGTGGTGTACTACAGGAGGATCACCTGGGAGGAGACAAGGCACAGGGTGGTGAGGAGATCCTGTGGGATGAGACGCTGTATTTGTCTTCTGAGAAGTACCTTTCTGGGTTACCAAAACAGGTGATGGCATATTGTCATTATAACGTTCCCTGACCCATATATAAGATCTATGACTCTGGGTACAAGTTCTGTGAAATCTGAGCAAGCCCTGTTAACAGAAAGATCTTCTATGGCATTTCAGGATGAACACCCTCTTTACATCTAAATGTATAATGTGAAAGGATCTTGCGAAAGTGCCTTAAATCAAATGTCTTCCTCTATAACCACAAATTCTAAGTGTCCATCTATAAATGACTATGGGGAATAAGTCTACCCATATAAAATCAATTCAATACTTAAAAGAAATAATTTGTTGAAGGGGACTACAAGTCCTGTAATCCCATGAGTACTGTGACGAGGAAGAGGGCTGAAAAGCATTCTGTAGCAGTAGTTAGGCAATTAAGCCCAACAGCCCATACCTGAAGGAACCTTCGAGGCATAAAAGGCCCCCTCAGGTGCAGACAATTAGAAGGAGCTGGAACTGTGACTGGAGTGTGAACTGTATCAGTAGAAGCAGGAAGTATGCACAAAGCTGCCAAACCAAGCAGAGGTTGGAGAACAAGAAGGACCCTGGAACGTGGATACAGCAGATTTCACCTGCTTGTTCTGAGAGTGTCCTGTTCCCCCCCCCAAACTCTGAAGTGCAGAGGCTGCGCAGCGGAAGAAGTGCAGATAGACCGTCTTTCCCCGTGTGAGCCCGATTGCTGTGGTTGCCGTGCAGAGAACGTGTCAGAGACTGAGGCAAGGAGCATTTGTCAAGCCATGGGTCTCAGGAGCGAGCAAGGATCCTTAAACTTGTGGCCAGACTGAAGACCTCTTCAGAGAGGAAGGGAATGAGTCCCTAAGAGACAGAAGCAGTAGAAGTTGTGGCAGCAGTCGTGGAAGCAGTGCGACCAGCAGAGCAAGTGTTAAAGAAGCTGGTGAGTGAAGCCTGGTATTTTAATACCTTGCACGAGCATTGATGGCAACAGTATCCAGTTCCCTATTCACTCACATGTGATTTAAAGCGAGCTGAAGTTGTTAGTTGATGTTATGTTACATAAACAATGGAAAAGTAGCGCATGCGTATATTAGGAAAGTCCTTTTATTCGCGTGGAGAGCAAACACTGCTTGAATACATTGTTAAACCCTTAACCGACTGTATCTAGCTGAAGGAATGGTCGCGTGTCATTAATTAAGAAGAGTGAATGTTTGAAGGTCGTTACCGAATACCTAACCTTGATAATAACAATTGTTGACTTGTGAAAACTATATCAAAGAGTGGGCGTGTGTGCACAATTGCGATTCCTAAAGAAAGACTGAACTCTCCTTACTTTAATGCAGCATACCTTTTGTTACACAAGAAGTTAAAGACTTTAACTGTATATTTACCATGAAAAAGAGCTAGCATTGCCGAAGCCAAGAGTCTCTCCATATTAAGAGTAAAACCAGCCTTTCTTAAAGTTAAAAAGCAATCTAACTGTTACTGTGAATCAAATAACAGTTCAACTGGCCTAGGATACAAGTGTGTAAGCATTACCTGAAGCTAAGAGTGGTACCAAAGCTTCTGGGTAATTACTTAGGGTGATAGCTGGCAGAAAGGTGAAGGTAAAGCAGGACAAGGGAAACTGGCTGCTTGTAAAGATTACTTTGAAGTTGAGACAACCTGTATTGCCTAAGACTGTGGAAGACAGAGAGGTGGGTTGTAGAGGCAAACCCAGGTTATTATTGTGACAGACAAGAAAGGAAAAGAGGCTGGCCCTTTCGAAGAAGGATAGTCAGAGGAAGAGTGCCTTGCCCACTTGAAGGTGTTGAAGTACTTGAAAGCGAATATTGTCAAAGCCTGTCTAGAAGTACAAATAACTGAAGTTGTGGTAGTAGTCCAAAGTGTTGAAGCTGTGGTGGTATATCTGGCTGTCAGCAGATGCAACATTGTAGTAGCCTAAAAGAAGTGGAGTACTGTGAGACAATGGTGACTGTTCTCATGATGAATCGAGTAGAAGTGAAGTTGTTGAAATGGCAGCAGCACTGAAAAGTAATCCTAACAAATATACCATTGTGAATTCTAAAACTGTAACTTATGATATTCTAACTGTTAACCAAGAACTGTGTCACATTGACAGTTGTAGAGATTGCATTTTTTAAGTACTGTGGCAAGTCTTCTTGAAGTGGTGACAAAGCACTGTGGCGTGGATTACTATTGGTGCTGTTTTGAGGATGTGGTAGGTTGCTATTTCACCAAGAAGAAAAGAGTTGCCATCATTGGAACTTTGGTTAACAAACCTTTACTATGACTTTGAAACATCAAGAACTGATTAGAGACTGTCTTACCTACAAGGATTCCCTCCTTACTTTCTATGGTTGAATATTAGCAGAATTTACCTTAAATCCTGGATAAGGAAATGTACCCAGAACATTGGTAGGTTATCAAGAAACTGTGAATGTTTTTTATGTTATGTTGTATTGCCATATTTTCTTTGTATATTTGTTGCTTAGTGTGAGGGCCAGATATCCTGAGTGTTTTCCCTTAGCTTCGGTTCGGCAGGGAAATCAACAGCAGAGTAGGGATAGTAAGACATTTTACTACATTTATTTTCAGAAAATGGCATGTTTTAATAAATGATCAAACAGCTGTCTGCCTCGCATTAATGACCCCTCACAGCATCCAACCACATATGGTGGGAAGCAAGATCGTGTGTCCTGAAAGGTTCTATTTCGAGGCACGGCATTGGGTGGTTGTGGGGGTCCCCAACTTGTGGCAATAACTCTCAGCAGCCCAATTGGCACACAGAGAAATGGGGAAGTGCATACACTTGCTAGGGTTGGCCTCGCCTCGAAACAGTCCTGTACCTACTACCCTCTGGGCTCTCTCCCATTCATGCGCAAGCAGTGCCGTACAGTGGGCGGGCCACTCCCTTGCGACCCTATCCTATTGGGATGTGGCACACAGGTTCTGGGGATGAAAGATGCACCCTAACGACCTTCAGTCCCTGGCTCAATGGAGGATCGGGCCTCCTTCGGGACTGCTACAATCAGGACCGCCCGCTCCATTACAAACACTTCCAAGGTCAAATTCTCCCTAACCGAAACAGAGAGGCTTCAGGATTGCAAGCTGAGACACTGGATCACAGGCAAGGAAGTATGAAGGGCCAGATCCCACAGCTATGAATCCCACAGCTCTCGAGTTGCTCATCAGCGACATGCCAGGAAAACACAAGATCACCAGCATTGATAGGCTGCTAGATAGATCTGACCCGGAGGAAAAGCTACCAAACATGTTAGCCTTGGAAAGAGGAAGTCCCCCTGCCCCCCCCCAAAATCCCCCTGACCCCTCGTCCCCCAACCGCCCCAATCTACCCTCACCCCAAACCCCCCTGAATCCCTCTGACCCCTCAACACCCCCGACCCCCTCGTCGAGGGCCCAAAAAAAACTCTAAGTGTACCCTTATCAAAGAGAACTCTTCTAAATTTATGCCTCGATGGGGTCTCTCTCCCCACGACTCCACAAAGGTTCCTCAGAGTATTCTCCCCTGTGCTGGAGGGGCTGCGGGCAGATCAGCACCCTGGAGCACATGTGGTGGTTCTGCCCCCACTCTCAACTCTATTGGAAGGAGATCCTATCCATAGTCTGGTGTATCACTGGGTGTGCACTCCAACTAAACCTACTAACATTGGTATTTGGGGACATAGATCAAGAAGAGGTGTACGGGCTAAGTGGGGACACAGGGCTTGTAATCACTTGGCTGCTGGCTACGGCCTGACTAACTCTCGCCCAATCCTGGAAATCTTCTGACTGCCCCATTCTCAACATTTAATTGAAATCGCTACGAATTTTCTTTTTTTTTTAAAGATCTGCAAGATCTGCAGGGCACAGCGTTTCCAGTGTCAAGGAATAGTTAATTACCAGCTCAACGTTTCAGTCTCTAAAGAGCGAAATACTGTAGGACGAATGCCTACTCACAAGCTAAAATTGAAAGTAGCTGGTGTAATTATGCTATTACGCAATCTTATGCCATCACAGGCATCTGCAATGGAACAAGGTTGACAATTACGTGTCTACAAAGACACATCATAGAGGCCTGAGTGATCGATGGAATTTAGATACTGTTCTTATACCGCGCATACCTCTCATCCCATCCGATATGTTTAGCCTTTTCAATGACCATTAATAAGTCACAGGGACCTACGCCCCCTTCCTGGAAATGATCAGTGGTAATTCCGATATTGAATTACCGACCAGTATTGACCTTTAAGATATGCTAGAACCGCGTATGTTATGCCAGGAACAGCTAGTGATTTATAAGACGAGACAGAGTCTCTAGTTTTACAGCAGTCCCAATCCCAAAGTTTAAATTTAAAGAGGATTATTATTTAAGGTAGCAATTAATACATTGATTTCATTTCATGTTAATGTTAAAGGATATATATATTTTTTAAATCTCTTTATTAATTTCCAACACATAACAAAAGTCAACAACAAACATCACACTACAACTGGCACTTAGTGTTGGGATCCGCACTCTATCATCCGTCTCCATGGCGCGTAGGCTTGGCCCTCTCCTCGTCTGTCCATAATGTTCAGCAGTTTATTGTCCCTGGCTCCCTCGTTAGACCCTTTGCGGCATGGCCACAGACCCTATAGAGTTCCCTCGTTTGCATTGTCGCAGGGAGTTCCGTCCTCCTCCGGCCCACTAGGGCCTGTCGTGTCTTGCCCATCTGTGCTATTAAACAGGTCCTGTATGAGGGAGTTCCATGCAAGTAGTTTGGCCCCGCTCTCCCCCTCTCCCAACTGCATCGCTTTGGACAACACTGATGTTTCCGCTATTGTCTATTTCTTCAGGTCTGCCCAACACATTTCTACTGATGGCCCTCTACCCAACTTCCATGTCATCGCTATGCAGAGTTTCGCAGGGAATACACATTAGGTCTTCCATTTTCACTATATGCGTTCTTTATCTGCCGCCCCTCGGGAACAGCCCCAGAAGATAGGATTCCGGCAACCAAGCTTGCATTTGGATCCCTCCTGCCACTGCTCTCATTTTCACCGTGTCCCAAAAGTTAAGTATCACCGGGCAGGACCAGAACATATGCATCATATCCACCTTTTCTGTCACACAGCGTGGGCAGTCTCGGGTTTGTGTCCCATGTGTGGCATTCTGTTGGGTGTGAGATATGACCTGTGTATGAGGTACAGCTGCATTTGCTTGAATCTCGCATTTCTGGAGACTTTTTTAGAATAATGAAGTGTCCTGCTCCAATCCTCATCAGTGAAAGTCCTGTGGAGCTCCTCTTCCCATCTGGCTCTCGCTTCCAGCGCCCTCTCATTGTTGCTACTCAGGAGCTGTTCATAGAGTCTGGATATCGTGTGTCCTCCCTCCGACACATCGTACCACGCATCCAGTACTCCCTTGCCATCTCCTTCTCCTGGAAATGTCCTCCTCCTCCTCTTGATCCTCTGTACCATACTATTGTTCAATAGAAATTGTCTACTGTGTATGCCGTGTTCATCCATTAAGGTCTGAAAATCCACCATTGTCCATCTTTCCATAGGTCTCCGGTCTGTGCCACTCCCTTGTCTTCCCACTGCGTGCGGTAAGTTGTCAGGGACACTGTGTGGATGTCGACTAGTCCCGCAAGGGGGATTTGTCTAGAGTAGGGGTCTCATGTCCCTTATATTTTCCACGCTGCCCTCCACAGCGTCAGGCCCAGTTGAACTATAGTAGGGAGTGGTTTGGCTGGAGCTTTGTCTATCCATGGAAGTTCCCTCAGATGATAGTGTTGTATTGCTGGCTGAAAGAGCAGTGCGTCTATGGATGTGTCATCCCCCAGCCATTTTACAACAAAAGACGAGATCTGTACAAGTCTTCATACATGGGATGTCAATATGGGGAAGATTAGAACAAGTATTGCCACAAGTCAATGAACACTAATAACAAAGTTAACAAACAAACCTTGAAGTCTCCATATATGAAAAATATGGGGGAAGTTGGAATAAGTAAAAACTGAAGCCAATAAAGTATAAACAGTGAAGTACAACTGTGTTATACTTAAAAGAGAAAGAGAACTGAAATGTAAAGAGAAGGTTATAAGAAGAGCTGGTGAGGAAAGTACATCAGGCAGTGAGCCTTTGGGGGTAGATACCTGGCAGGAGAGTATACCAGGGAATCTACAGAGCCCAGAGGGTTGTGGGCAGGGGGATTCCTGGCAGGGGTGTACACCTGGTAATCCATCTAGAGTATGTGAAAAGAAAAGACATTGTAAAAAGTTTCCTAGCAGTACAATATACCAGGAGATCATCTTTAAGAAGTTATGTATAAGAGACACGTTTGCCATCCCTTCAAACACCATTGCTTTGACACCATCATTCTTGGGCGGTGGGGGAGGAGGGGTGTAATGTGAAAGACATTTCTACTAATCTTAAAGGAACATTGTTTGAACAGAACACTTTCAATATTCTACCCGAGACAGTTATATGATATGATATCTATAACGTGCCTATACACAAGTGTTTCAAGGCGCGACGAGGCAAGGGAGGGGGAACAGAGGGAAGACAAAGACAACGATCTTAATAGGCCAGGCGACATTGAGATCGCGCAAGTGCAGGGTAGAGGGGAAAGGGAAAGTGCAGGGGAGAACGGGGAGGGGGCAGTGCAATACATAGGATAAACAGTAAACATTCAAATAAATTAATAGATAAAAGCAATAGGTAAAAAGTGCGGCCAGCTTGTGGAAAGTGCAGGGGTAAGTGCAGACATCAAGTGCCAAGAGCTGGAGGGGACTGAAGGGATACAGAAACAGCCCCCAAGTGCAGGGGTTGCCCGGGAGGCAGTATAGGTGTGCAGCTGGCGGGGGAGGGGACCTGGGCCCGAGATCAGAGGGTAGCCAAGTGACCAGTGCCGTTTCAGTCAGGAGTTCAGCAGGCGAGAGGAGAGTAAGCAGAAGCAAAGAGGAAGGTTTTGAGGTGCTTCCGGAACCGGAGATGGTTCTCCTCAAGTTTCAGGGAGGCTGTTCCAGAGGGAAGCCCCAGCCGAGGAAAGATCTACCACCAACTTGTTGCTTGGAGAAGCGATTGACCCAGAGGGAGCTGGAGGCAGATGAGCGAAGAGCTTGAGAAGGAAGATATTTAGGAAGAGAGAGTTGAAGGTAATGAGGCCCCAGGCCCCAGAAGGCCTTGTGGGCAATGCACAGGGTTTTGAGCGTACTCCTCGGAGCCAGTGAAGAGATTCCAGTCCTGGAGAGATCCGATCCCTGGGCTTGAGGTCAAGGACAAGTCTTGCAGTCCTGTTCTGGATGAGTTGCAGAGGGCGGAGAGTAGAAGCAGGCAGATTTAGAAAGAGGCTGTTGCAGTAGTCCAGCCTAGAGAGAACCAGAGCTCTGGAGACAGTGAGCTTCTGGCGGGAAGGAGAGGAAAGGAAGAATACCTCTGAGTAGGTGCAGCTGGTAGTGTGACTTTAGAGATGTAAGGAGAGAAGGTGAGAGTGGAGTCAAAGATGACCCCGAGGTCTTTAGCCTCACAGGTGGGAGAAAGAAGAGGGCCAAGAGAGGGCCCAGTTCAGGGGAAGGGATTCATCGGCTGGAAAATGAGGATTGTTTTGTTGGATTTATATACTTAGATTTTGCACACTTTTTTTCTGAATCTAAAGCAGAAACATTTACCTAGCACCTTTTGTTGTTCATTTTTAGTGGGAGGGTCAGATACGTTTTGGACACAAGGACATTTTGCCTAATTATGACGAGACACTGACTGACCTTTAGTTTGATTTCTTAGGTACGGAAACACTCTTTAGGATAGGGACAGAAAGGCCGTCATCTAAACCCTTTTATTTTAATAAAATGTCTAATGTTGAAAATATTACAACCTTGTGTCCGCCTCTCATTTATTACCCCTCACATAGGATAGCAGTCATCTAAAGACCACAACACACTTTGTAAGCCAATCAGCATTTGAACTAAAATAATCAAGTCATGCGTGTAAACTAATCAATGTAAGACTGCATGGCCCAGTTTCCGTGGAAATGCCTCTACTTTTAGTGTATCCTTCAAGTCTGAGATGTGGAGAATACATAAAGTAGAGGGCCAGAACACATCCCTGCAAAATTAGACATGGGGCTTTTAGCATCTAGTCTCACCTGCAAAGAAAGGTCCAGACCAGGCGCTTTAATGGCATATGGTCAGTCTAATGATGAAGTGAGTTCCAAAGAAGTAGTGTCTCAGCTTGTGGACCGCCTTAATTCTCTGTCCTTAAGCTGGCAACTGATGAAACATATTGGGTGTTCCCTGACTGTCCGCTAGCTGCGAGGACTGTTCCTGTTCCAGTATCAGAGGCATCAGTGTGTACCATAAAGGGTCTCAGAGGCAGGTGCCTGAGAATAGGGACCTGGCACAATGAAGCATGTAAGCCCTGAAAGGCCTTCTCACACTCCTCAGACCAAGAGACACGTTTATGTTTCTTTGCAGTGGTGAGAGCAGTCAAAGGGGCAGCTACGATGTCATGGTCTGCCATAAAAGTCCCGTGGTACACAGGAAGGCCCCAAAAGGCTCCCAACTAGGTTTGGGCTGTATACCAGTCTCGTACTACCAGCACCTTGATAGGTAGAGGCTAAATATTGCCCCTCACAAACCTTGTGTCTAAAATGGGTTACTGAACCTTAAACAAGCTGGCATTTGGTTACCTTTATGGTCACGTGGGCCTGTTGAAGAGCCTGCAATATTATTTGGAGGCGTCTCACATGCTCTTCCCATCTAGGAATGAAAACTGCAATATAATCTAGATTTGCCATGCAGAATTAATCAAGTCCTGAATGGCCTTGACTAACCTCTGTATGGTAGGAGATGCAGGTTTTAACCCAAATGACATTATCCTGAACTGCTTTAGACCCTTAGGTGGGGAAAATGCAGCCTGCTCCTTGGTACCTTCCTGCAAGAATTTTTGCCAATACCCTGAAAGGTTCTTAGGTACTTGGCAGCACCAAGCTTGTTCACCAACTCATCCGTTTTTGGTAAGGGTTTGGGCATCTCTCTTGGTGACAGCATTTAGGGCTCTGTGGTCTACACAGAACCTCAAAATCAGAGGCAGCATGCCCTTTGGTACCAATACCACTGGGCAGGACCATGAATACATGTAGGGCCATATCACCCAGAGTTCCAACATCTTGATGCCGGCTCTCACCTTGTCATAAATCCTAGACTTGGTAGGAACACTGTCTCCAGTATCAATATGCTGGCACCAACGTGGCAGTCCTCGAGTTAGTGAAAACAAGGAGGCAAACTGCCCAAGCAAAGTTTGGACATAGAAGGACTACTTTAGAACAGATCAGGGAGCAGCTCAGACTCTTCTTTTTCGCTCTCCGATTCCAAAAGCAGGGCCCCCATTTCCACCTTAGGTTGAAGGCCTTCAAACTATTTAAGTGGAATACTTTAAGAGACTCTTTTGGGGCATCCCAGGTTCACTAAATAGTTGAGCTCAACTAATACGTCTACAATTCTGTAAGGTCCTGACCACTTTTCCTGTAAACCTCTAGGCCTTGTAGGGTCCATGATCAGTACAGCCTGGCCAAGGGAAAATGAACGAGAGACCTTCTATTCCTACCAGTGCTTGACCAGCCTGTAACTTGTGATTCGCCACAGCTATCAGGAGAGCCATCCTCTTCCTCAGACCCAAAATATAGACCACCACATTTAAAGTGGGTAAAGTATAGGAGGTACTCTACTGTTACTTCACCGTAGGCAAGTGCCTCCTGATTGGGTGTCCAAAAAGAAGATGTTGAAAGGGGCTAAAGCCACCCCCTTCTTGTGACATCTATCCAAAGGCAAACTAAAACATGGTAAAATGTTCCATCTTCAGCTCTATGTCTCTTCAAGAGCTCCATCATACTTTTCAATATCCTGTTGAATCTCCCCACCAGTCCATTGGTTTGCAGATTATATGAAGAGGAATACCTATAGGGAACACAATGTTTCCTCCCCACTTTCCTCCTACTCCTGGTTAGCGTGGATGTTAAACTTTTCAATTAAATATTCCCTTGATTTTCAGTATTATCAATACATGTGTCTCTCGGACCCCTTAGCTCTGCTGCAGGCTATTTGCTTGCTCTCTAGCCCCTGGATGTCCCTTGTAGCATTCAGCCAGGGTTTGCGTCTCCTCCTCCTCTCTGGACTTGGCAATCTGATTCTCTCGATTTCCTCTGTTAGCTTGTTCTGTATCACTCGGGACTCTTCGGCCCCAATTTAGATTGTTCTGGGGCTCATTGATACGTAAAGGATACAGAGTTTGAACGTCCCCCTCGTAGCAATCGACTGCCCGTTTCCCTTCTTCCTGCGAGGCCCACATACCTGGTTTCTTGTGTTGCTTCCGCCAGGGAGGGTTCAGCGATGCCTTTGTCTGCAGCATTCGCCTCCACCTGCCGTTCAATTGCCTCTGGTTGTGGCAGCCTTCTCAGGTCCTTGCCGGTGCTCATGGCACTCTCTCCTTCTCGGTCTCTCGGAACGGAGGCTGAAGAGCTTTTGACTCCGAAGTTCCTGGACTCATCGAAGTTCTGCGGGCTACGAGTCCACCATGTCCTCTCTGTGGTCTCGCATCCAGGCTCTCTGCGTTCTGCACTCCAGCAGCAGCGGCCGCTACAGCGGCTCCTCCCTTGCCATTCAGCCTTGCGTCAGGGAACCTCTTCCTCCAACTAAAGACTTCTGTGGTCTTTAGGAGTCTTGGTTCCAAGAGGTAACATACTTCTGATTGTATAATATTGAGTCTGTGGAGGGTTGAGCATCGGTGTACGACAAACAAAAAAAGCTTCATCACTTATACAACTTCTGTGGTCTTAATATAGGCAGAGAGTACAGATTTCATATGGTTTCTTATTCTACCATTGGATTCCTCGTCCCCAAAGAGTGAGTCACTCCCAGTGAGGTCCTGCTTGCCCAAACCCCTAGGGAGGGTCTTGCGGAGAGGGCTCACCTCCCTAGCCTCAATGGGGGTGGCTCCACTTTAGGGAGAAGGGATGCATTTTCCAGAACCTTACATCTGGGCTCCCCCATCACATTTCACTTCCTCCACAGGTGAAAAGGATCCTGTGGAACAAGAAACAAAAACATGCTCAAGCACAAGATTCGTCATGCCAGCAAAAGTGGTTACTTTAAGGTTTTCAACCCACCCACAGGTTTTTAAAGGAGTCACTCACATAGGTGACATTCCCCTTTCTGTGGTCTCTAAACCTCTAAGTATTGGGCAGGAGTCTTCCAAAACTTTAAGAGCAGCACCTGTTTGTTTTCTGAAATCTTTCGTATCAGCTGTAGGCAACTCAATAATGGCAATGTACTCACTCTGACGAAGCCTGCTTATAAGTCAATCGATCTCATCAGTCTCAACGACTTCTTGCACTTCACAAACACATTCAAATTCAGTTAACTATTCTATGATGTCATTCTTGTCATCATACAAACCAAGCATATCCTTAGGAAATCTACGGTGAGACGAGGACCTAGAACCACTGGGGGAGTTGAGACCACCAGTAATTCTTTCAGGTTCTAGCTGAACAACTCAGTCCTTCTCCTTTTCAACTTCATCAGACTCCATTTTAGGCAACTTGCACCTCAAATGTATTTCATGTAGTCCAGGTTTGTCTTTTTTTAAGATCAAATATGACATTAGTAATGTTAACTGTAGTACAAGTAGCAATGGAAGAATCAAACGCATAACTATCTCTTACACTATTATCAGGAGGAGAAACATTTGCAGGCAGAGCAGCTTTCCTAGATTCCTGGTGCGTTCTGATTCTATGCACCAACATCTTTTGTACCAGAAGTAGGTAAATGCTTTTCAGAACACACTTTCTTGAGACAATCTACTTTATGCACAGACAAGGTTTCACTAGTGCACGTTTCCATATTGATAGCATTAACATCGCTTTATAAGCCTAAGACGTTTTAAGTTCTTTAAGAGTGCTGCATAGAAAAGTACTATAAGACCATTCCACTGAGCATTCACCAAGTATCAATCACATTATCCCACTGCAGAGCACCAATTGTTAAGATGGAATTTCAGAATCAGCACTATTCAAACTGCTGAGGCTATCCAATCAGGGATAACCACTGGCCACCATATCTGCCCAGTAACAGACACTTGGCCAGGATATGTGCTGGGGTCATTCCTCAGCCACTATATCTGGCCATAAACACATACTCCTGCTTTGCCTTGGAAAGCCGAGATTGTGCCTGTGAAATGGCTTTCCATATATGACAAATTCAGAATTGAGAGAGCAGGAAGAAGGACAAAAGGTATGATGGCCAAAGGGCAGGGTGAAATCGCGTTGCACACCCATTTTATTGTATAGGATACTCTAAGTCATTTCGCAGTAAAATGCAAAGGTGTATCCGAGCATATAAAAAAAACAGGGTATAAAAATATATTGCCACCAGCCTGGCTCGGGCACATCATGTAATTAATCATAAAGTTGCAAAAGACAAAGTTAAAGGGACACAAAGCACCTCACTATAGAGTGCAGTTTAAACAAAGGGATTTATCAAATGACAGAGTTGCACCGATAGCCATAGGGGCTTGTCAGTACCCACAAAACAGAAGAGCGATGGCAGAAGGAGTTGCAAGCAGAGAGCCATCCGGAGATGGAGGACTGAAATAGCCCCTTAGCAACAGCTGTGGGGCCAAATGCCCCAAACAGTCGAGATGATTTCCGGAATGGCTTGGTACAAGCAAAAGTACTATAAAGCTTGCATGATATCCAATGATTGTAGAAAGCGCACTGCCTGAGTGGAAGGAGAGCCACAGAAAACAGGCAGGATTAAAGGTTCATTGAGGTGGAATGATGAAGGCGGCTTGGATGAAGCCTGGCTCTTACCCAGCCTTCTGGCTGAGAAGATGGCAACCAAGAAGGCAGCTTTCCACGAGAGGAACTTGATGCTTGCTTTATTCCCAAGCCTTAGCTGGATCCTGCACTGTCAGAAAGGTACAGAAGAGGCCTTTCAGGAATTCTTTAAAGAGCTGGTGAGACCACAACAAAGGTGTGCTGGGGTGCGAGTAAAATGTGAAATCGCAGCCAGGTGGACCTTGATAGAGGCAGGCATTAGGCCACCGCAGGTAAACGAAAGTACGTACCGTAAAATCTGCTGAGGCTGGAAGTAGAAGGGATCTATGAGCAGTACACAATATTGTGAAACACTTCCACATGATATTATAGCACGAAACAGAAGCCGGAGCACAAGCTTTTGCAAAAATGTCTGATGTTTTGGGGCATTGGAGAATGCCCGTATTCTAACGAAGCAGGAGCCAGGCCATCAGATTAAGGGAGGACGGGTGGTGGTGCAGGGCTGCTCCCTTGTCACTGGAGAGGAGGTTGAAGACTGCTGGCTAATAGGCAGAATTTTGCATTTTCGAAGGTGGCAAAGAGGTCTATGTTTGGAACTCCCCACAATTGAAAGATGTGCAGAATCTGGCTGTTGAGAAGTTCCAACTCGTGGCGGGAGCGTAGTTCCCTGCTGAGGGAGTTGGCCGAGTTGTGGATTCCCGGCAGATAGAAGGGGGACAGGAACATCTCCTGGGCAAGAGCCCATTTCCAGAGGGATGGCACTTTCAAAGAAAGGATGGGCGATCTGGAGCTACTATGTTTACAGATTTAAACTGTTAGCATTGTCTGTTAACAACTGAAGCACTTTCCCTTGGACATGGAGGTGAACTGTGTGGGATTGGTGCTCAATGACCACCAGCGAATGGCCTTGTGGAAACGATGCATGAAGACCACTGTGTCGTCCCAATGGCTGGTTATTTGTTGCCAGTGGGCGTCCAGGAACTCCTGTTCAGGCTGCATACAAAGCTGACAATGTTGTACGAGGGGAAAGCAAGAGGATATAATCCCCAAGAGACTTTGGAGTGTGGACTTATGTGACTTGTATCCGTGACAGTGAGGTGGCCTTTGCAAGAAAGGTCTTGAAATCTGTCAGACGAGCAGCGGTGCAAGAGACTGTTTAGTTGCACTCCCATTAAAAGGCATTTCCCGGGAAGGAGTTAAGAAGGATTTGCTGTAGTTAATGGAGAATCCCAGCGAGGATAGACAGCCCACTGTCCGTTGTCCTTGTGTGCCCGTGGGCCGGAGGGAGAGACTAGGCCATGACCAACCAATAGTCGAGATATGGATATATGTGGAAACCTGATCATCGGAAGTGAACTGCCACTGGGGTCAAGGATTTCTTGAATAGCCTTGGTACAGATTTGAGAATGAAGGGTAGGGCCTTGAACTGATAGTGAGACCATCCTGAAGGACTGATCAGATGAACTCATTTAGGAGAATGAGGTCTAGAATTCGTCTCCAACTGCCAGACTTCTTCGTCACAGAAAGTATCTTGAGCAAATGCAAATGCTTTGTCACCACTGGCTGCACAGGACGTTCTATTGCTCCTTTGAAAGGAGAGCGTGAACCTCACACTGTAGCATTGAAAGACGTTTTTTCTTCCTTTGTGGAGGGAGGAATGTTGGGTGGTGTTTGTAGAAAACTCCAGAGTATGGTCGCCTCAAGGTAAGAAGAGCACTATGATCATTTGGATCCACTGGTGGAGGAAATAGCAAAGACGCACGCCCACTGGGGTATGGAATTGGAGGGGGCATGCCTGTGTTATGGTCAAGCCTGTTTACTGGACTGGCCTCTCACCTGGTAGGATCCACAGTATTGTTGGCTGCATCTGTATGACTGTGATTTACCTCTGAAGTCATCTCCTGAAGTATAAGTGCTGATTTAATATGATTGGGAAATATAGGCTGGTCAATCATCCTTGGACCTACAGGGGAAGTGGAATTTATTGGACTGAAAGGACTGAGCTTTCCTGTAAGGTGCCCGAGAGCCGAGGGGTATCACTGATGGCCCAGAGGTTATTATCTTGCTTCTTCCTGAAGGGGTCATCACTATCATAAGGCATGTCTATGACTTTTACCTGAATATTCAAGTTAAAGTTGGTGGCTTTGAGCCATCCTTGAGGGTGCAAAACTATGCCATTTCCAGTCTAGCGAAAGCTGGTGTCAGCAATGTTAACTTCCACCAAGATGACGTTATTGGATGCAGTCTTTCCTTCATGAAGCAGTTTGAAAGCCACCACCTTTTCGTCAGGAAAGAAATCTAGGGTAGGCCCAATCTTATACCATAATTACTGATGGTAATGGGACAGGATAGCGAGGGAGTTAGCTGCCTTAATGGCAGTGGCTGACAGACACAATGCATGAAAGGCATCCAATTGCCTACCTTCTTTGTCAAGAGGCACAGCCAAAAGTTCCTAGACCAGTTGAAAAGTTGGTAATTGTGGTTGTTGAAGTGCGTCATTTGTTGAGTGCATACTAGGTTGTAGATGGGTGGCGGTTTGTAACATCGAGTTGTAGGCATTTGTCTCTTGCTGGGTTGTGAGCAGTTCTCCATTCTGGCGTGTTGAAAAGCCAGGTTTTTAACAGTTCTCTAAACTGTCTTCAGATGTCCTGATTTCTTTAGGCATGCAGTTCCACAGCTTTGACATGAGAGTGGAGGACACTGCGTCTCCGTATTTGTTTTTCTCAGAGCGCATGAATTTGATGAGAATGTTGCTGCTAGATCCAAGGGTCCTTCGTGCTTGGTAGAGGGTGAGTTGTGATTGAAGGAATTCTGCTCACTGATCATGCTGTGCTTTGTGTGCAATACAGTATACTTTAAAATTGATAGTTTTCATTAACGGTAACAAGTGGAGGCTTCTTAGGGCTGGGTGATGTGTTTGCTCCTGTTTAGTCTTAGTAGGAGTTAGTATACAGTATATTTTGGATGCATTGTTTCTTGGTGAGGTGGTCTGGCATACTTGGGTATAGAGGCTGCTTGCGCAGTTGATGCTGGACAGTATTATGAGATCATGGTGAGGGCTCTGTGTGGAAAGCTGATATATGAATGATGCATCTGATTTAACACAAGTGGTAGAAACATTTCCGTATTATAGAGTCAACTTCTGGTTCAAATTGGGGGCGGGAGAGGTGGCATGGCGCTGGACGGGGAGGATGTGAGCTTGCTGAGCTGCGTCCGCGCATCTGAGCAAATCCACTAATATATCTTTCATTCGACTACGTCAATGGTCGATTTATCTATTCCCTGGCATGTCGTCTGTGTGATCCTGTGGAGGGAGCATGCCGAGAGGTCTGCTGTGAGATGTGGAGGGTAAGTTGCCCACATGGCACGACTGCCATTTTGTGGCTTCACCCTAAGAGACGCTGAGTGGAACCTGTGGGTCGACCTCTTTGTGGACTATTTGGTGGAGTCAATCGCAATTCTACATTGCTTAGGTTTGGCGAGGGATTTGCCAGGCAGACTGCTTCGATGCAATCATTCTGGGGTGCATTGAATGGTCACATCTACCCTTGCTCTCTACGTTTTGTGCATTACCCTGCTAGGCCTATAGCACTCTTGCCAGCCCCATCCTGCTGTGCCCGTACTTGTGGAGCAGTTGCATGCAGGCTGAATATAGGGTGAGAGGAGGGCCAACAAACTGTGAACTTCTTCTGATGGTCAGGATAGTGAAAGGACAGCACAAATGGCACCAGTATGTGAGTGGCAGGGTAAGACCCTCCAGACCCACGCAGCAGCCGAATGAGGAGCCTGTGACAATAGCCCCCGATGTGGGTGCAATTACGCTGGATAAACTTATGGAGGCCATTCAGGACTTTAGGACCTCACTGGCAAATAAGGTGCAGATGGCGGCCATTGAAGTCTCGGTGGTGTGGGCGGATCTTAAAAAATGTAAATGACAGTGTCACTGAGATTGAACAGAGGGTGAGCGACACAGAGTACTTAGGGCCAGTGTTGAACATCAGCGTTGATGCTTTCACAGCCGCCATGAGATGTCTAGAAGTCAGAGTGGAGGATGCAGAGGGCCGCTCACGACGCAATGTAAGGACACAGAGTGGCGGAAGGTGAGGAAGGGCACACAATGCCGACTGATACATTGGGCATACAGGGGCAATCAAAATGGTTCACCAATGAAAGGGCTTACTGGGTGCCTGGATGGCAGCTTCCTGGTGCCCCGCGCACCCCCAAGTTCACGGATTGTAAAGTTTTTGAACTTCCAAGTCAGGGCCAGGGCCACTGTGCTGTCAAACGGCAGACAGCGTGCCTCTTATTTTGTAGGGGGGGGGGGGGGAATCAAGGATTCTGATAATATATCCAGACTTCACAGAGGAGGTACAGGACCAGCGGAAGTCTTTTGAGGCTGTGAAGAAGAAACTTGGAGAATGGGACAATAAGTACATGATGTTCTACCAAACACGGCTGAAGGTGCTGATGCAGGATAAGTCGTTCTTTTTCTACACCCGAAAGGAGGCATGGGACAGGTTAGCGAGCAGGGCAAAGAGCGATGGTCGACCGAGAAAGACGGGTGTTGACTCCCTTGGGACTGTACCTGAACGTTTGTCTGGTGCTGCTGTTTCTGTACCCTTGGGAGGGAATGGGGGGTGAATATCCAAGGGTCTTTTGATCTCTGCTGTGAGTGTGACATTGTTTGCCGCTCAGCAGGGCATGGCAATGTGGGTGGACATGCTGGGGACGCTCTATTTGACCATTACACGTATGCACAAATGGATATTATGTCAGGATGGTTATTCTTTATTTCTTTAGGCATGGTAGGACGTGGTTGATAGTTTTTGTGAGTGGCGGGCAGGGCTATTTTGCTGCCTGTTCTCTACCCCGGATTAGCCCACTCCCGAGTTATTTTCCCCTGGTCTAGGTTGCTAGCCCTTTGGGCCGGTGCCTGGAGGTGGGGTCGGAACTGCTGATTTGATGGTGTATGTTGGGCCTGTTGCCTGGGATGGGGAGGAGGTATGTGTATGTGTGTTGAGGTGCAGACACGGGGGCAGTGATGCGAGGGTTGTAATTGGGTTTGTACTGGTCTAGGAACTATTGCTGAGATGTTGATGGGGCGAGTAGTGATTTGTATTGGAGTCGTTACATGGGGCGACAGATGCACCGATAACAGGCACATGGCCACACTAAGAATTATTAGCTGGAATGTGCAAGGGCTTGATAATGCTATGAAGCGAAGTCAAATATATTCGTATTTGACTAGGCACAAGGCCGATGTGGTCATACTACACGAGACTCATCTGATGAGTGCATAGTTTGTTAAACTCTCTGTGAGGTGGAAGGGGAGTTTGGTGGGTTCACCATTCTCTTTCTATGCACGGGAGTTCTTATACGGGTTTGGAATCCAGTGCCTTTATCAATACATGATGCACTGATTGACCCAGAAGGTAGATATGTAAGGATATTGGGCAGATTTATGGCCCGATCAGTACTATTGTTGGGCACTTATGTTCCTAATGTTGACCAAGTGGACTAAACGCATCGATTGTACAGCATTGGGTGGGGTGATTTGGGGACTTTAACTGCGTTCTATGTATGGAAATGAACATGCTGAGTAAATGTACGAGCCACAAAATCAGGAGAATATGACGCCTTCCAAGCTTATATCTGATATGCTTCTTATTGATGAATGGTGACTGAAACATGGGTCAGAGCGATGCAACTCTGTTTATTCTGGAATCCATGGCTCCTATGTGCGTATTGATTATGTATTCTGTGGGGCAGAAGAGGCTAGGCTGGTTGTGGGTGCAGAATTTCTGAATAGGACGCTCTCTGATCACACACCACTTTGTTTGGAAATATTGAAGCAGCTCTGGGTGGCCCCGATTCTGATGTGGAGGTTCAATTATCATATGCTGCAGGATACAGCGTTTAGATCTTTCCTTAAAAATGAGATGACTGTTTATTTTGCGTAATTGGGGGTCTACTGACCATAGGTATACTGTATGGGAGACACTGAAGGGGTTTATTAGAGATTTTACTGCCAGGGTGGAGGTACGTAGGGCACTCACTGATACTGTCAAGAGACTGGAAGGTGATGTGAGTGGGTTGGAAAGATGAAGAGTTTTGGTGGAAGATATGCAGGCTTCCAAGTTTTAGGTGGGGAGAGATCTGGCGTGGCATAACTTGAAGGCTTTTGAACATGCTTGACAAGTGGCATGGCAACACTCAAAGTCATGGGGCGGTCTGGCTCCTTGCCTGGCTGGTGAAGAGGCACGGGGGTAAGCGGTCGTGTAATTGGATAAGCAATACAAATGGCATCATGATAGTTGTTCAGGAGGATATCTGCGAGGAGTTCAGGGACTTTTACGAGAAGGGAAGGATTTGATTTTGATTGTGCTGTCGGATGGTTGGATGAGGTGGGATTAAATAGACGGACGGTTGCACAGGGGGTTGAGCTTGGTGCCCCCGATAGGACTGCAGGATGTTGTGGGTGCAATTGATAGCCTGAATACGGGTAAAACTCTGAGAATTGATGGCCTCACGTTGGATGTTTACAGGGTGTATAAGGCTCTGCCTGCTCCAAAGGTCCTGGAGGTTTATTTGTTAGAGAGAGAGAGAATAATATTTATTTGGCATCAACCATTAACAATAAATACACATCAATACATAAAACTGCGATACAATATGAAAACCACAACTCTGATATTGTTATAAAAAGGCAAAACAGAGGGGGGTCTGGGAAACTCTACCAGCACAAACACAGCCCATTGACTTGTTCTTGGGTGTATGGCCCCTGAGAGAGTCTCAGCCAAGTCTTTAGCTCACTGTTCTTTTCACAGAGAAGATATTTCCCTGCATACGAGTCTTTGTCCTGCCCAGGGGCAGTCCAGCACCAAAATGCTAGGCAATTCTCCTCTGAACAAGAGTACCACAGCAACCCCATACACGTGTTTCAGCCTAGTTGGGTATCATCAGTGAGGTGAAGCTGTGCCTCTCCAAGAGCAATGAGCAAGGGGTCCACGTCTAGATTGCCCTGGTAACTTAGGGTGAGACACAAAGTTACTTGGTATGCAAAACAGAAGGGGGGTCTGGGAAATGCTCTACCAGCACAAACACAGCCCATTGACTTGTTCTTGGGTGGATGGCCCCTGGGAGAGTCTCAACCAAGTCTTTAGCTCACTGTTCTTTTCACAGAGAAGAAATGTCCCCCCATATCAGTCTTTGTCCTGCCCAGGGGCAGTCCAGCACCGAAATGCTAGGCAATTCTAATCTGAACAAGAGGACCACAGCAACCCCATACACGTGTTTCAGCCTAGTTGGGCATCATCAGTGAGGTGAAGCTGTGCCTCTCTAAGAGCAGTGAGCAAGGGGTCCAGGACTTGGTTGAGACTCTACCAGGGGCCATCCACCCAAGAACAAGTCAATGGGCTGTGTTTGTGCTGGTAGAGAGTTTCCCAGACCCCCCTCTGTTTTGCATACCAAGTAACTTTGGGTCTCACCCTAAGTTACCAGGTGAATCCAGACATTCGTCTGATGGTGGGGAATATTTTGATGGAGTGTGGTATGGCAGGGTTGGCTAGCGGGTTGACTCACTGCTTGACCGCTTTGAAGAGGGCTCTGCTTTTGTTGTCGGCTTCTGCTATGGTATTTTGATAGTAGGAGGCCTTGGCTGTGTTGACTAGTTGTCAGTGGGTTGCTTGGAGTTCCTTGAGGAGTGTCGGGTCGGATGCTGTCCTGGAGCCATGCCAAGTTTTCTCTTGTTTCCTGATGACTCTTGCCAAGGTTGAATTCTTGCGTGTACCAGGGTGCTGACGGTTTCGGTTTGCAGGTGCGTTGTTTCAGAGGCACGTGTTGGTCGATGGAGGGTGGTGTTAAGTGCTTCCAGTAGAGAGTCGCAGTTCGGTTGTGGTGTTCGGTCCATATAAGGTGCAGGTTGGCGAGGTCTTCTGTGAGTGCTTCCACTGGAAAGTTCTTGAAGGACCAGAAGGTTTGTCTGCTGGGTTTCTTCTAGGAGTGCTTGACTGGGGTGGTGTGCAGGATGTCGAAAGGCACGGCTAGGTGTTCAGACCAATCAAGCAGGGGAGGAGAGCTGTAGTGGAGGGAAGACAGTCCAGTGATTATTAGGTTGAGGATGTTACCTTTCTCATGTGTTGGATCTTTCATGTGCAGTGTGAGACAGAGTGTTGAGAAGACTGAGGAGAGCTTCCTTCATCGGTTTGGTGGCCTTGTTGCCTGTGAGGTTGAAGTTGCCTTGGAAGATGTTGGCATGCTTGAAGGACCAGGTCGGTGAAGTCTCTGATGAAGGCAGTGTTACGTTTGGGTGGTCTGTAGATGAGATGAAAGTGACTGTCCATCGAGGAGAGCAGAAAGTAGCAGGAGAGGACTTCTAAGGAGCCAATGTTGTCGACCTCAAGTCTGGCGCAGAGCCACAAGGTCTTGTGTATGACTGCAAGGCCTCCACCTGTCTTGGTCGGCCGGTCTCTGTGTTGGATGCTGCAGCTGTCAGGGACAAGGAAGTCTAGGATGTGGGGGAGGCGGTGTCAGTCAGGTCTCTGTGATGAAGATGACATCAAGGTTTGTGTAGTGATGAGGACGGCGACGTCTGCCGCATGGGTGATAGCTGAGCAGACGTTAGCAAGCATCAACTTCTGTGTTGTGGATGGTGAGGGGCTGTTGATGGGCTTGAGGCTGATGTAGGTGAGGCTGCTGCATTGCGGCATCCATGCCTTAGAGGAGGGGCAGTGTCATTTATGTTGCTGTTGCCTGGTGATGGTGGGAATGGCTTGAGGTGACAGAGAGAGGAGATGCATGTCGGTGCGTGCTTACCTGTTGTCTGAGTGGGCGTTCGGGCCCTGGGTCCTCCCTTCCCAAACAGGTCCAAACAGGAATTGCCCTTTTCTTCGTCTGCCCTTCACTTCGGATGCCCAGGCGATAGACATCCTTGATCTAAGAGTTAAGAGTAGAAAGGAAGAGGCAGGGCTAAGAAGGTGGACAGGGTTTAGGCCAGGTGACCTAGATCCACTTGCACTTACTCCCCAACTGCAAAGGAAAGAAGAAAAGTAAACTCCCAGAGACTTGCACCAAATTTAGGTAGCTTGTCAAATGTTTAGTTGTCACATGTAATTTGTAAAGGTAGCTTGTCAAATGTTTAATTGTCACATGTGCTTGGGGCGAACTGGAGTGCGTGGGGCGGACTGGAGTGCATACAGCGCACTGGAGTGCATGGATCGGATTGGAGTGCATAGAATTGCGTGACATACATGGAATGGTTTGGAGTGCATGGAACGTTTGAAAGAGCATGTAATCCATCATATCACATCACCACGCTTACTCTCTTCTTTACACCACCATTCAACTAGAACACAGAGATACTATGACACCATTCGGTATAACTGTTCTCATACCAACATCTGCCGCATACTCCCCATCACTATGTAAACACTGCTGGTTACACCCCCCCCCCCCCCAGCCAGGCGTTCTCCTCAGGCCTAACGCAGTCACATTCGGTCTGGATAAATCCTGCCAGAACCAACACATACTCCTGATCTCTCAACCACCACACTTACCGCTAAGAAGCAGCTATTACAGTAATGCCACACCAGCTGCACACATATCCAGTGCTCACACGCACCTTTGAATCTCTCTACTGACTTGAACTTCGGTTCCCAGGGGCGTTCAACCTACCAGCGCCTTCAGACCATACCAATGGTACATAAGGCGCTATATAAATGCAAAGTAACAAAATAACATAACATGTAATTTGCTGCCCTTTCTAATGAAGCAAAAGCCAGCCAGCTGTAGTAAACAAAAGCTACCGCTGGGTTGCTTTTGCTTCATTGGTGCCGGAGGACCGAGACCAGAGACTGCAGGCAGGAAAGCTGCATCTCTTTAAGTGTTAAAGTCTTTTTTTTAAATGAGCACTAGCTGCGTTTCTTTTCTAAGTTTTCTGGGCTGGAGGAGCCCGGAAAACTTAGAAAGAAAACCACAGCTTTTAAAAAGTATTTATGTTTGCAGTAGCTTCAGCTTGGAGCCCCCTAGCCTCCTAGCTGAAGCTATCGCAAACATAAATACAACATTGTTGTATTTAAACACGCTGCAGGTTTCTTTCTAAGTTTCTCGTGCTCCTCCGAGTCGGAGGAGCTAGAGAAACTTAGAAAGTGTATAAACCGCAGCCTTTTTGAAACACAACCGCGTTGTGTTTCTGCCTGCCGTGGCTATCACTTTGGGGCTCCGGGGAGCCCCAGAGACCCAAAGTGAAAGCCAAGGCAGGCAGAAACAATGCAGGTGTGTTTTGAAATGCTGCAGTGCTTCTCACTGCGGCAGCTTTTGCGTGGGGTCTCCTGGGCTCCCGTGGGCTCCCCCAACTCAGAGGGAGTCCAGAAGACTCCAAGCGAAAGCTGCCGCAGTGAGAAATACAACGTTGTTGTATTTGTAAATGCCGCAGTATTTACAAATACAACAACGTTGTTATTCTGAATGCGGCAGCTTCCGCTTGGAGTCTCCTGGACTCCCTCAGGGTTGGGGGTGCCCAGGAGGCTCCACGCGAAAGCCGCCGCAGTCCGAATAACAACGTTGTTGTATTTTTGATTTCCATGGTTTTCCAACCACGGCAATCAGAAATACAACCACATTGTATTTTTAATTGATACGCCTCGGCTTCTTGCCTTCATTTTACGCATTCTGTGCTTCCTTGGGCTTAACGTAAAATGAAAGTGAAGGCAGCCTCCTCAGCTCTGCTCTGACTGCAGTAAGCAAAAGCTCCCAGTAGGGGGCTTTTGCTGCTTGTTTAGTGCCGCCAGGGCACAGCTGAGGAGGCTGCCTGAAATGGCAAAATGAATGCTCCCATGTAAACCCTTTGAGCCTCGTTTGCTCGAAGTGTTTACATAGGAACTTTCATTCAAAATATGTCTAAACTATGTTTTAGACTATTGGCCATCATTTTAGCAAATAATATTTCTAAGCGCACTATTCCTTTAAACATTTGACAAGCTACCTAAATTTGGCACAAGTCTCCAGGAGTTTACTTTCTTTTCACCTTTGTGAATACTGGGTGGCTCATGCCTATCCCCACACCCACTCCAAGGAGACGTGATAACAGAGCTTAAATCTATTGACAACAACTAATAACATAATTATCAGTCAAATATTTAAGACGCCAGCAGAAGGCCAGTCTAGAGGGGTAAGAGTCCTTTGTTTTGCAAAGGAAAGAGGCTGTGGGCTGCTTAAGTAGGGGAAAAGGGCAGGAAACAGGAAGGCGCCAACAGTTTAAGGTGATTGACAGGTGGGCAGGACTTAAGCCAGGTGACCTAGATCCCCTTGCATCTGCTCACCAACATATGATAATGTTTTTATGGAAGGACAAAAGTCCCAGAGAGGCTTTAAAGACATTGCAATTCCCAGCGGAGAAGGGCGGTGTAGGTGCACCTGATTTGCAATTATACTATTGGGCAGCTGCCCTTCAGCACATGGTGGACTGGTTTATGTACCATCAGGCGGACACAATCACTAACATGATTGCCTTTGAATGTAGGCCGCTCGAGCTGTTTGAAGTAGGAAGGGGAACTTGCGCTGTTCCGGCAATCACATTGATAAGAGGATGGAGACACGCAGTCAGAGAGGAGGGACAGAAATTGCCTTTTCTATCGGAAATTAGTCTCTCTTGTGGTAGGTTGTGGTATTGGGTAAGGGTAGGCCTGTGAGTGCTGCCTGTTCAGGATCGGGAGGACGGATTGAGGACTTTAATATGGGTGGGATGGCCACCATGTCTTCAGCATTCAGAGAACCACATACCGTTGTACGATTTAACTTTATGGAGCTTGCCAGATTGATGTCAGAGGTCTATGGAAGGGGTTTACAGTGCGTCCAGAAACTCATGTGATCAATGTTGCACTGAGGCGCTTGACTGAGAGTGGCAGGCATGTAATGGAGATCTACGCTGCTGCCATTACGACTAGAATGGAGGGTCGGCAGGGTCCCAGAATAGATGGCAGGAAGACTTGAGTGAACCGCTCACTAACAGCAAATGGGTTAAGATTCTGGTGCACGCGTAGCAGGTATCTAGGAATGCATGGTTCCAGTTGATCGACACATAAATGTGTGATGCGTGCATGCATCACACGCATGGTGGTTTGCCAAAATGGCCCAAGTGATGGACCCTAATTGTTGGAGATGTAGGAGAGAGATGGGAACATATTTGCAAATGTGGCGAGGTTGGCTGAGGTCCATGTATTCTGTCAGCGGGTGATTGGCAAATTGGTGGGACTTACTGGATTGCAGATTCAGGCTACTATCCTGCAGTGTATATTGGGCTTACTCCCCTGCAAAGAGGAAGGGGCAGAGGCTTAAAATGCTCCTTCAAGTGTTGCCCCTTGGGTTAATCATTGCTAAGCATGCCATTGGAAGCGGGGCGCGCTGTTTTGCAAATGGCTCAGGTATTTCAAGAGGTGGACCAAATCTGAATTGGATGTCGCTAATAGACTCGGAGGGATCTAAGGGGATGCAGATTCCTACAGGGTGTGGCAAGAGGTGTGGAATCTACTGAAAACCTCGTCCGATATCAATCTCCTGAAACAGAATATATTGTGGGAAGCAGCATGTGCAGTTCATTGTTCTTGCGTGGGGGAATCAAGATTGCTGTTTTGTTTGGATTTAGTTTCAGGTTGCTGCGGTTATTCAGTCGTTAATCAAATTGTGCGAACTTCTGAATTATTTGCGTTGGTCTCCGTTATCTTAAAATTTGAGTGTCACCCACATATTTGTAAAAGGTTAGCCCAAGTTTTTTTTAAGTGGCTTCATGCGGGGGTCATGTGGAGGTTGAAAAGAAGAAGAGTTCAGAGACTTGATCCTTGTGGGAGGACACATTATGTGCTTCTGGTTCTTTTGGAGTAAGGATGTAGATGATGTTTCGGTTCAGTCTGTGAGGAGTTTGTACTTTGCAGTGCAGTAGAATGTGGGATGAGGATATGTTATTGTCAGCATTATTTTATGTCATCCCAAATGGAAAGCAGTGAAGATTATGTTCCTCTCATTGGTCTAAACCCTACCTGAGATTGGTCCATTACTCCATTTGATTTCATGTGTTTGAGGATTCCTTTGTATACATAGCTCTCCAGGATTATGGCTGGGCAGGGCAAGTTGGATATGAAGTTAGGTGATTCGCCTGGCCTTCCTACAGTATTCTTCAGAGAAGGTTTAATGTAGGTAGCTTTGAACGCCTTTGGTGAAATTCCTGTTTCCTGCAATCTGTTAATCGATTTTTGGAAATAGTAAGCTGAGGTTTCCTGCGGATAAGATTCTGAAATTGTACAGTGGGCAGGGGTCATTGGGTGACCTAGCCTTTTTACTCTTATTAGTTTGAGGGCGGTTTCTGTGATAATTGGTTTTAAACAAATGAATTCTATTGGTGTTGGGCTTTCAATATCAGGGACATCAGTGATTACCTCCGATATGGCCACGTCGATGGCTTGCTGGATTCTGTATCTAAAATTTTCCACAGTGAGGTTGCAGTCTAGTCTGTATGCCTTAAAGGCTGCATACAGATGGCCACCTCCCATACATAGCTTTGCAGAAAGCCAGAAGAGTGTGCTGGAGCGTCAAAGGTAAGGTGGGTGGGGGAGATTTAGCAGTGGGGCCATGCAGCGGAATGGGAGTCAGGGGGGATTTGAGGGACCAAAGTTGACAGTGGGGGCGGAGGGGGGGTGAGACAAAAGACTGAATTTGAGGGGGATTTCAGACATGTGCATGCAGATTTTAGACCCCATATTCTGCAATGTCAAAATAGAGCTTCTAGGAAGTTGTGGGGTCTTGTTGCATGAAGCAGCATTTTTATTTGGTTGCCAATTTTTTGTAGGCTGCTGCTATTTCATGGCTTTTAATATGGCTGTTTTCTATAAAATATATTTTTCTGTTGGTATGTGGCTCGGTCAGCCTGGTTGTAGTGCTTTTACCAGGCTCTCTCTAATTTCTTTGTTCATTTTCTTGAGTAATTGAGTTCCGAGTGAACCATTTTGCTGCTTCTTTTTTCAGTGATGGGGTGAATGATTTTGGGGGTAATCGCGTGTCCAGATTCATTGTCATCCAATTATGGAGTTCATTCATTTGGAGGATATTGGGCCTGGTGTTCTCCGTTAACTGTGCTAAATTCTCAAGATTAAGGTTTTTCCGGTTTCTTTTGGTTGTGTGGTCAGCGTGCAAGTTGACTGTAAATGTGAGCATATGGTGGTCACTCCATATGACTGACATGTGGGGGCAGTGGCATTAAGTCCTTCCATTCAGGCCAGGTGAGTGCTGACTGAATTTGTCAGTTATGATCTCTTTCTCAAACCAGATGTTAACATCTCCTAGTGTGATGATATTCTCATGTTCCACTGTCAGTTTGGCTACTGCATCTGCACATTCTTTTGTAAAACTGAAATTGTAGGTGGGTGGTTTGTATATGAGAAGGAAGAATAGTTGATTTGTTGGCTGAGTTTGAAGTTGATCAGAAGGGATTTAATATCTTGGATGTCGGTTGATGGTATAAATGAGACAATGGAGGTGGCCTTTGTGAGCAACTGCAAGGCTGCCTCCCCTTTTACTGCTCTATTTGCTTTTATGAGGTTAAAGTTGTCCGGGAGAGTCTCATGGGCCACTACCTTCTAGTCATCCGACAGCCCCATTCCTGTTTGGATTGGTATTTATGTGACTCCCTTGCTCAGAAGCGCCAAGATTTTGATTGTGTGTTTGACATTCACTGTACAATGATCGGGCTGCAGTGCATATTCTTTTCCTTTATTAAATTGTTGGCAACTGGCTCAGTGTGTGAAATGGGGGAGGCAGTGCTTGTAGTTTGCAGTTCTGATGTCAGGAGATTGTGGGTTGTGTTTGTGCTTTTGGATGTCCGCACTGGTGTGTTGGTGAAGATTGAAAACAGGTACTATGTGGGGTCAATCTGTTCTGTGGGGTCTAAAGTGTGGTCTTTCCAGTCCCTTGGTATTGTGACGAATCCCAGGATGTCATCACTGCTTCCGTAGGGAGGTGGGGGGGTCGCCCCTTCCCCTGAGGCCAGGCCAGGGAGGTGAGGCAGCTACCCGATTGCATCCCTTGGGTGGTACTCAGCAGCGGGATCTCATGGGAGGGGAAAACCCCTATGGGACTATTGACGACTATTGTGGGAGAATGTGGTATCCGCCGAACACCTACATCTCTCCTTTACCCTCACTCTCTCCATCCCTACCCTCCTATCCCATATACTTCTATAAGACTCAAGAGGTAAAAAGGACTGAGACGAGGAAGAATAGAAATGGCTAACTTGAAGATCCAGGCCAAGAAACTGACAAGGAAGACGTGCGGTTCCACAGGGATCAATCAGATGAACTTTCATAAATGGTCTAGTCTCCAACTACAGACCTTACTGTATATGACATAGAAGGAACAAGTTACTTACCTGTAACTGTTGTTCTCCGCCAAGGGTCTGGCATGGATTCACATGCTCATGAATATTCCCCGTCGTCAGGCCGGGAATCCTCGGTAAAGAAAAAAATCTGTATCAGTTTCGTTTCTGATCTGTCTGTCTTAGTAGTAACCAATCACTGATCTCTGGGTCATACTGCCCCCAGCCAATGACTGCCCTCCACCTAAGCCCCTCCCCTCGCAGCCATCCTCAGATTTGGTAGCACGTAAAGTGGCAGTATGACCAAGTGAAGAGCCGCAGAGGGGAAGGAGGGTGGGTTCGCATGTGAATCCATGCCAGACTCATGCTGGAGAACAACAGTTACAGGTAAGTAACTTGTTCCTTCTCCAGCATGGGGTCTGGCATGGATTCACATGCTCATGAATATAAAAATAAATAGCAGTATACACATGCACAACTACGGGAGGTGGCAACAGGCTCAACATTAAGCAATACAACAACTCAACATTAAGCATCTCTTACCTCCTCACCAGACTCACCTTAAGCGAACAGGTTGCGCAGCACTGCTTGGCCAACCCTGGACTCCTCCCTGGAGTCCCGATCGACGCAGTAGAATCTTGTGAAGGTGTGCGTCGACCTCCACGTAGCAGCCCTGCAGATGTCCAGCAGGGGCACACCAGACAAACGCTGTGGCAGCAGCGATCGCTCTGGTCGAATGGGCTCTCGGACAGCCAGGCAGCGGTCGGTTTGCCAACTGGTGACAGTGCATGATGCAGCCGGAGAGCCATCTGGAAATGGAAGCCTTCGAGAGAGCCTTCCCCTGATTCACAAGTCTCAGCACCACCCTCATGTCGTGAAAAGTCAAGTATGGAGGCTTGCAGGATAGGCCCTGGATCTCTCCCACTCGTCGTGCGGAGGTGATGGCCACAAGAAATGGAAGCCTTCGAGAGAGCCTTCCCCTGATTTACAAGTCCAAAGTTCACAAACAGCTGTGATGTCTTCCGAAAACTCTTCACCTTGGGCATAAAGGAGGGGTGCGTCCTCAGCACCACCCTCAAGTCGTGAAAAGTCAAGTATGGAGGCTTGCAAGATAGGGCCTGGATCTCTCTCACTCGTCGTGTGGAGGTGATGGCCACAAGAAATGCTGTCTTCCAAGACAGGAACTTCAACGGCACCGAATGCATAGGCTCGAATGGGGCACCCATGAGCCTGGTCAGCACCACGTTGAGCTCCCACGCTGGGGCATGAGCCCTAACCGGCGGGAACGATCGGAATAGTCCCTTCATGAATTCCTTCACCAGGCGATGAGACCACAAGGACACCCTTCCTGTAGTTCTGGTGTATCGGGAAATGGCAGCCAGATGTATCTTGATGGAGGCGTGAGCCAGTCCAGCTTTGGCCAGCGACAGTAGGTACGGCAATACTTGAGGGGCCGTAATCCGCAGAGGGTTAATCTTCTGTGCACGGCACCAGACAGAGAACCTCTTCCACTTATGTCCATAGCATTTGAGAGTTGAGGACGCCCTGGCTTTTGCAAGAACCTCTCTGCAGACAGCCGGGATATCGTACCCTCCAAACTCTAGTGCTGCAGGAGCCAAGCCTGCAAGTTCAGCGACTCCGGGTCGTGATGAAGAATGGCGCCTCCTTCTCTGGAGAGAAGATCCGTGCCCGTCGCCAGCTTTATAAGTGGGGACGGTGACAAGTCCAGAAGGTCCTGGAACCAGATCTGTCTTGGCCACGCCGGTGCGACAAGGATCATCCTGCACCTGGACCTCTTGAGCTGGTTGATGAGACGGAGCAGCAACGGCAACGGAGGGAACGCGTACAGGAACAGACCGTCCCAAGTGAACGAGAAAGCATCGACCATGCTCCTCGGTTGTCCGAACCTGCTGGCGAACCTCTGGCACTTGGAGCTCGTCCCCGTCGCGAACAGGTCGATCTGGGGTTTGCCCCACCATTCAAAGAGCAGATCCACCTGGTCCTGGCGTAGTTCCCACTCGTGGCACGAGCGCAGCTCCCTGCTGAGTGAGTCGGCGATGGTGTTTTTTATTCCTGCCAGGTGGAAGGGAACCAGAAACATCCCCTGGGCGACGGCCCAGCGCCACAGATCCTGGGCCTCCTTGGATAGGGCTGGGGATCTGGTGCCTCCCTGCTTCCGGATGTAGAACATCGTGGTGGTGTTGTCGGTGAAGATCCTCACCACTTTGTCCTTGAGGGACGGAAGGAACGATTTGAGCACCCAGAACACGGCTCGTAGCTCCAGGATGTTGATGTGAAGAGACCTCTCCTCCGGGAGCCAGAGGCCTCTTGCGTGGAGATCTCCGGTGTGGGCCCCCCCCATCCCTCCAGGGAGGCGTCCGTCATTACCGTCTCCTGATACGCCGCGGCCTGAAAGTCCATGCCTGCCGCGAGGTGCGCACAGGCACCCCACCATAGAATCGCCCGACGGAACTCCTCGTCGAGCGGGATCCTGTCTTCGAAGCTGCCCGCCGCTTGAATCCAGCGGGTGTCGAGGAACTCTTGTAGCGGACGCATCCGAAGTCTGCAAAGGGGCACAAGGTAGACACATGAGGACATCATCCCGAGGAGGGACTTGATGGACCTCACTCTGGCCACATCCGTGGCCAACAGGCGCTGCACCTTGCCCAAAATGGCCTTCGTCCTTTCTTCCGACGGAGATGCCAATCGCTTCACTGTACCGAGCTTCACACTCAGAAACAGTGCCACCTGCGACGGGACCAGATGGGATTTGGGGTAGTTGATGGCGAATCCCAGCTCCATGAGCAGGCCGACGGTCCTCGCTGTGTGTTCGACTGCGAGTTCTCTTGACCTTGCACGGATTAGCCAGTCGTCCAGGCAGGGGTAGATGTGGATCCCTTGCAAGCGCAGCCGCGCCAGGCACTTGGTGAACACCCTGGGTGCCGACTTTAATTTGAACGGCAGGGCTCTGAATTGGTAGTGACGCTCCTGGACTACGAATCTGAGGAACTTTGTGTCCTTTTAGAATGGGGATGTGGAAGTAAGCATCCTCCAGGTCCAGTGACGATAGGAAGTCGACCTCCTCCAGCTGTCCCAGCACGTGCTGGAGGGTGACCATCCTGAATTTCTGTGCCTTGATGTATTTGCTCAACCGAAGCAGGTCCAGGATGGGGCGCCAACCGCCTGTCTTCTTTCTGACGAGGAAGTATCTTGAGTATACTCCAGAGCCCCGGAGCCTCTTGGAGAGGAGCTTGATGGCACCCTTCATGAGCATCGCCCTTACCTCCAACAGCAGTTGAGGGACGTGATTCTCCTTCCTGGCCATGGGAGGAATGCAAGGACACTTCTTTTGAAATTCCAGCGAGTGTCCGCGGGCCAGAGTATCCAGCACCCAACAGTCGGTGGAGATGGACTCCCACACGCTGACGAACTTCGTCAGCCGGCCTCCCACCGGGGTGCTTCGGTGGGGGCCCGACGCTATGGCCGGTTCAGTACTGCTTGGAAGAGGTCTTGCCGCCTTGGCCTCCTTGCCGACGGCGGTGAGACCCTCCTTACTTGCCGCGGCCTCTGTAGGCCTCCTGGGACGAGGAGCGAGCCGCCTGGCGGTAAGTAGAGGAGCCGCCGCTGGATCCCTTGGAGGCTCCCTGAATGCCTCCAGAGCTCTGAAAGGGCCGCCGTTGCTGAAGGACTCCTAGGGCTCGGGCTGTTTCCGTGTCTGTCTTGATGGCCTGGAGGGACTCATTCACCGTCTTTCCAAACAGGTTGTTGCCGTCGAACGGCATGTCCAACACTCTGGTCTGGTCGTCCTGGCGAAAGTCCATTGCCTTGAGCCATCCTCGTCGTCGGAGGCAAACCCTGTTGCCGAAATCCGGTATCGGCAATGTCCGTTGCCACGGTTATGGTGTGGTCCGACGCCACCTCTCCTTCCTGCAGAATCTGTAGGGCCTCCGCCCTCTTGTCGTCCGGCAGGAAGTCTAGCAGAGGAGCTATCTTGAACCAAAGCTCCCTGTCATAACGGGCCACAATCGCTAAGGCATTGGCCGCCTTAATCGTTGTTGCCGCCGACGAGATGACTCGTCGTCCCATGGAGTCCAACTTCTTGCCCTCGCTGTCCGGCGGGGAAGTAGAAGTTGAAACCGCTGCACCTGCTGCTTTCTTCTTGGCCGCTGCAGAGACGACAGAGTCCGGCGTGGGCTGGGCCCTGAAACACAAGGGAGCGGCATCTGGGATTTTTTTGGTCTTCCACCTTGCCTGAAAGTAACCAGTTCCTACTGGGGAGCTGGCTGTCCTCATTGGACAGCCAGTCACCCCTTTCTGTAAACTACAGGGAGAGTTTGCAGAAGTTATGCTGTAGTTCCTGATAAATTTGATCCTGGAAGCTGCTGACTAGTCGACCACTGGAACCAAATCCAAAAAGGAAGATGAAGAAAAAATGGCTGTAACGAATACCAGCGACCAGAGAGCCTGCTGTGTATGCGGAGCCGGTTTTAACCCTTCCTTCCAAGCGACCTGAGGATCCCGAAAACAACAACTCGTACCAAGAGCCTGGTGAAACCCACTAATCTCAAAAAGGTCTGCATTTCGAGCAATCCCTCGACAAGCTGCGACCTTGCAGGGCAGCCAACGCCAATATGCAGGGATCTCAAGCCATTGTACGGTACATGGTCTTCCGAAAGTCTGATTTCTGTCGAAACTTTGGTGGACCCCTACTGGCCCTCCAGAGACATGATTTGAATCCCTGAAGTCCCCTCACCAGAGTGCAGGACCGAAAGATAGAAGAGAATCCGGCCAGCGATATTAGTTCTTCATCAGTTACCTGTTAAAGGGCACCAAATCCACAGAGCCGTTGGAAACCTTGAAGAATCCTTTGTTGGAAGCATCTCCTGTTGACTGCTGCTGCTATTTCTTCAGTCTCCAGACCAAGAATTCAAGAAGCAGGTCCCGTGCTGCTGCTTCAGGAAGACGACCATCTCTAAGCTCCTCTTCTTAGCTGAGGTACTGTGTTGGCTTGGGTAATAATTACCTCAAGTCTTGTGTAGATCCTGTGTGGCCGAGTGGGTGATTCGTGGGCTTGGGAGTTTGCCCCTACCAATAGCCCAGGCCTAACGCAGGAAAACCTGTAGGGAGCCTTTTGCGAATTCCCTGAACACTTTCAACTAACTCTGACGTAAATACTTACTTGTTTGATGAGATATCCTCTGGAACTCTGACTTTCCTGCAACTGAACCCTATCCTGATTTGCCAACAGCTGGCTCCTAGACCATAGCGTCCCCTTCAGCCTCTGAGAAAACTCATGCTCTAGAATAGGGAAGGACTTTAAAAGATAAGGCTTCTGTCTTGAAATTGTAACAAGTGTGAAAAGTACTTACTTGCTAAAGAAGTTCATGTGGTAACCATCTCTGAAACATAATAAGTTAAAAAGTGTGCTGAAGTTTATACTTCCCTTTAAGGTGCTGGTTGCGCCTATAAAAAGTATACAAGTAGTTTTACTTACTTTGAAATAGTGTTTCACTCTTATTAAAAGTAATAGCGTTGGAACACTTTAATTATTCTTAACTGAATGATTGTAAAAACATACCAATAGGGTTTACCTACCTTGGATGGCTTTTGCTCTTCTTAAAGAAAGTGTACCATTGGGTTTTGCTTCCCCTATTCTGGTTTAGAGCATTTTTAAAACAGTCTTGAAGTCCCACTGCCACTCTAAAAAGTATATAGGTCCTTACTTACCTTAAACTGCTGATTGCCTTTCTTAAACGTCAGCTAGAGTTCTTACCCTAGAATTTTATTCTACACTTTTGAAAAGTATCCTTGGTAAAACTGCCTATTCCTGTATGGAAAAGTGTAAACGTTTATATAACAATAGGTTGTACTGACCTTGAAGAACAGCTGTTGCTCTTCTTAAGCTATAATATTGGGTTGTGCTTTGCCAGAACTGCTTTAATGCACTTCTAAAATAGTTTACTGTGCTCATACTTATCCCTGGGCAGCTTAAGGCCCCTCTAGAAAGTATATGAGTCACCTTACTAGCTCTGAACTGTGTTCTTAAAAGTAATACTGGTGGCGTAACTGTATCAATGCATAATAGAAGAAAGTTACATATGTTGCCAGATATACTTGTAACACTGTTGGTCTAATTAAGTGATTCGATAGCTGAATAACACTGAATTGGGACCAATAGGGTCTGCTGCCCTTGAATTACTTATTGTATTCTAAAAGTCTAACTACTTTGGTTTTACTCCACAAGAATAGTTTAATGCCATTCTGAATGTGTTACTTATAGGTTTAACTCACCTTCAACTGCTTATTGCTATTCTTAAACAAGGTTATACTTTGGTTGTCATACCATAGCATTGAGTTGGTTTTTAATGGATGAGCCAGAATTTCATGGCTCTGAACGCGGATAAAACCGAGCTCCTCATTGCAGGATCAAGTCACATGTTAAAAAGTCTTCCTAAGGAATAGGATTTATTTACTATTGCTAATGTATCTATTCCAGAGGCACGAATCGTTAAGATGCTTGGAGTCACCATCGATGCAGAGCTCTCAATGCGCCTGCACGCGCTAAAACCAGGGCAACCTGTAGCTGGATTAACAATCAACTTTGCGCAATAGCCCTTTTCTCTCCATCAGCAATATGTCCCTCCTTGCATCTGCCCTTGTTAATTCTAGGTTAGACTACTGCAATAGTCCCCTTGCATGCACGTCTGCAGTTAATATCGCCGCTCTCCAGACAACCCAAAATGGTGCAGTCCGAGCGGTATTACCCAAATAATTCGTTAACAATTGTTCAAATGAACTGACCGAATATATATATATATGATACATTACACACCGTAATCGTATTTCTGATGCTTGCATCTGCTTAGATTCACATGCTGTGCATAGGCCGACATCTAGTGGAATCTGCAGCGTATTACAGTTACAGCATCGAACTAGGACGTGCCAGTAATACTATCCCTAGTGTGACGTCCACTGTACCCATGATCCCTCACGCGTGTAGGACCCTCAGATTGTATTTTTTCTGATATGCGGTCGCATGAGGAGTAGCGTGAGTACAGAGTATCTAAGCAGATAGATAGATAAGACTAAAAGCATCCATGCGCCTTCTCTCAGAGGGGAGGAAGGGTGGGCGCATGTGAATCTAAGCAAATACAAGTATCAGAAATACGATTACAGTGAGTAATGTATCCCTTCTGAGGCTTGTGGAATCTGTTTAGATCACATGCTGTGCATAGATTAGCGAGCAGTGTTAGAAGAAGGAGGTGGGATGTGAGAAGGGTCATGAGCGAACAAATGTCTTAGAACCGCTTGTCCCACTTGAGTATCTGTCTTGGAATGAGGGTTAATTCAGTAGTGCTGAGTAAAAGTGTCAATAGAGCTCCATGTAGCTGCTTTTCAAATGGTGTCAAGGGGTACATTTGCAATGAAAGCCAGAGTGGCCCCAGTACCTCTTGTAGAGTGGGCCCGTGGCGTAAAAGGCAGTGTCTTTTCTGAAAGGGAGTCACACAGCTGGATACATTTGACTATCCATTTCGAGATGGCACCTTCAGAGACGCGATCTTCTCTGCCTGTAGCTACGGAGACGAACAGTTGATCTGTCTTTCTTAGCGGTCTGGTCTGGTCTACGTAGTAGAGGAACGCTCTCCTCACATCTAGTGTGTGGAGTTTCACCTCAGCAGAGCTTTTGGGTTCTTAGAAAAAGGCCGGTAGCTCAATGGACTGGTTAACATGGAATTTAGAAATAAACTTAAGTTAGAACCTAGGGTGAGTTCGTAGAACCAGTTTATCCTTATGTACAGTAAAGAAAGGATCCTGCACTGACAAAGCCCGAATTTCACTGACCCTTCTTATGGATTTAATGGCTACTAAGAAGGCAGTCTTATAAGTCAGGTGTTTCAGACTAGCTTTATGCATGGGGTTAAAGGGGGGCCCCATGAGTTTAGCAAGCACCACATTAAAGTCCCATCCTGGTGGGGGGTTAGAAATTTGAGGGTGGAGTCTCTTCACCCCTTCCATAAAGGCTTGAACAACAGGCACTTTCACCATGACACCTTGTTATGGGAGATGGTGTAGGCTGACAGCGCCGCCAGGTATACCTTGAGTGAATTAAATACTAACTCTGCGTCCAGCAGGTGGAGTATGTAGGTGACAATATTGGAAGGAGTGCAACCAATCGGGTTGATTTGCTTATTCTGGCACCAAATAACAAATCTTTTCCATTTATCAAAATTACAGTGCCTTGGTTTTCTTGATTCTTTTAAGATATCCATACATCTCTGTGGTAAATTGAGATGGCCAAACTATGACTTCAGGAGCCATGCTGCCAAGTTCATCGAGTTGGGTTGAGGATGTACCTTTTGTCCTTCGTGCTGGGAGAGTGGGTTGTACCAGCACAGGAGTCTGATGGGGTCACACACCGCCAGTCTGCGCAAGTGTGGGATCCACATTTGTCTCGCTCACATAGGAGCAACTAGGATGATCGTCATCGATTCCCTGTGCATCTTGTTGACCACCTTCCTCAGAGGGGTTGGTGGAAAAGCGTAGGCAAACATCCCTGACCAGTTCATCCATAGAACGTTCACCTTGGAGCCTGGCTGGGGGAATCTGGATGCGAATTCTCGGCATTGTCTGTTTTCACTTGTGGCGAATAGGTCTATAGTGGGGAAACCCCACTGAGAGAAGAGATCGTCTACGACTTCTTTGTGTAGACGCCATTCGTGTTCTTCTGGGAGGGGATCTCTGCTCAAAGCGTCCACTATTGAATTGAGATCCCCTGGAACATGTTGAGACGACAGGTAAATGTTCCGTCTGAGTGCCCATATCCATATTTTCTGGGCAAGCCTGGACAGATTTGGTGAACGAGTGCCCCCTTGTTTGTTTATGTAAAACATTTCCGTCGTGCTGTCTGTTAGGATCTGCACTGACATGTTGGATAGGTGGGGTTTGAACGCCCGAAGCGCTCTGAAGACTGCCAGAAGTTCTAGGAGGCTGATGTGAATTTGAGCCACTGTGTGAGACCTTGAGCTGTGTGCTGAAGGAGGTGTGCTCCCCACCCTGACTTTGAAGGATTCTCTCTTGTCCACCAGCGAAGACTCTGTACTAGTGTTGGCGAAACGACCACTAGATCGTCCCACTGACCACTTGCCTGAGACCACTGTTTCGCCAACCATTCCTGCATGGGACGCATGCGCAGGCGCGCGTAGGGAACTAGGTAAATGCATGATGCCATCATGCCTAGTAAACATCGCTTTGCACACCCTTATCTGGCGACCGGACTGATATTGAGGAATTTGCAGTAACAGATTCTGAATTCTCTCCTCTGATGGAAAGGCCAACCCCTCTTAGGTGTCTAGGACAGCTCCTAGGAGCTGTTTGGAGGTGCTTGGCACCAGGCTTGATTTCTCATTTATTGAGAAGTCCAATTGAAAGAGGAGATCGATAGTTCTTTGAATGTTGGATCTGCAAATTGCAGGGGGTTTCCCCTGTGATGAGCCAGTCGTCCAGGTAAGGGTACACTGGGATTGCCTCCCTGTGTAGGTGCGCCGCCACCACCGCCAGTACTTTGGTGAATACCCTTGGAGCCGAGGCTATACCGATGGGCAGCACTTTGAACTGGTAGTGCTGGCTATCTACCTTGAAACGCAAGAATCTTCTGTGCACTGGGAACATGAAATATGGAAACAGACATCTTTCATGTCCAACGTTGCCATGTAATCTCCTCTTCTTAGTAAGGGGATTACTTCCTGGAGTGTAGTCATGTGAAATTTTTGAGGCTTGACATACTTGTTTGCAGGGCATAAGTCTAATAATGGGAGCATCGTTAGATCTTTTTTTGGCACAAGGAAGTAAGTTGAATAAATACCTTTGTTTACCTGGTTGCGCGGGACGAGTTCTATCGCGTCCGTTGCAAGAAGAATGACGATCTCCTCGAGGAGGATTCTTTGGTGCTCCAAGGAGTGTATTTTCTGTCTTGGAGGATGGTCGCAGGGGCGATCCAATAGTTTGATACAGTATCCCAGGGACGGCCCCCATCTGTCCGAAGTGATCCCTTCCCATGCGTGGGTGAAGATGGAAATGCGCCCCCCTACTGGGGATGCATGGGAAGGGACCCGGAGCAGAACGTCACTGTTTGCTGGGAGGCGTAGCGCCTCTACCTAGGCTGCCTCTCCCCCTAACACGACCCCTCTTTTGACCTCTGGTGAAACCCTGGGTAGCTTGTTGGTTGCCGCCCCACGATGTTCCTTGGTTCTGAAAGTAATGGGACCCTCTCTGGGAGTTTTGACTGCAAGAGCGATGATAATTATTATTTCCCTGCTGGTTTGTGCGTTTATTAGTTAGTTGGCCAAGGGACTTTAAGGTGTGATATTCGTCCTTAGCGTTTTTAGCGCTTCCTACACTGCATTTCCAAACAGGATGTTTAGTTCCACCGGCATGTCAATGAGGATGGCTTGGGTCTCGGGTTTAAACCCAGACTGCCTCAGCCAAGCGTGTCTTTTGATTACTGTGCTTTCTGCAAACAGCCTCCCTGCATTGTCTGCTGCATCGAAGTTAGCCTTGAGAATGCATCCGGACAATGATCTTCCTTCCGACGCAATCTGGGCCAACTGGCTCTTTAGAGGTTCAGGTGCGGAGGCAATGAGGGGAGCTACCTGTTCCCATTGGTGGCAGTTGTAGCTTGCCAGCAGAGTGGTGGTGTTAGCAATCCGTGCATGGTATGCTGAAGTGGATACCACCTTCCTTCCTAGCCCATATATTCTCTTGCTCTCCTTGTCCGGGGGAGCTTCTGAATATGTTAGTGGTATTCCTGCCCTCTTCCTGGTGGTTGTAACCACTAATGAGTCGGGTTTTAGCTGAACCCTTATGTAAAGTGGGTCGGAGGGAGCGGCCCTGAATACATTTTCTATTCGTGGGTTAACTGCCCGGGTAAGATTAAGGGTGAGCAGAGAAGGATCGATTCTGCGTTGAATAGACTTTAAAATGGGGATAGCCTGGGCAATGGATCTTTTATCCCCTAGAATTTGCTCTGCAAAATCTCTCTTCTTGGGCCCCCTGAGTGTCAATTTCGAAATGGGCTGCAGCCTTGGCTAAAACTTCGTTAAGCAAGTGCTGATTGTCAACAGGTGAGTCATTCACTGGGGGGTCCTTGGGAATAGGGGAGTCGAGACTATAGGCCTCCGCCTCGTCTTCCTCCTCCTCTTCCTGGTCCTCATCATCTCCATAATAATTGACCCCAACCTGGTCGTCCAGTATTTGTACTTCTGAATCCTCACCATACTGCTGGTAAGGTTCAACACTGAACCGGTCTGAAATCAGCCCTGAACTTGAGTCTCTTAGTAGGAGGTTGAGGGTAAACATCTACAAAAAAAGACATTCTCCACATTACTCTGTCGATGTCTTCCGAGTTCCATTCCTTGGAACTGGGAATTATCCTTTCCTGCTGTGGTTCCTCCTCTAATCCCATATCCTGGGGAGTGGGAGGGACAATCTTTGGCCTAGTGACATGGTCAGGGGCCTTGGACTTTTCTAAAGACTTGGGGTGTTTCTCCTTCTGAACCTGGTGTTCAGAGGCTTTTTTATGTTGTTTCTCCCCTTCCCATGTGTAGAGGAATGCTTTCCAGACCCCTTAGACTTTTCTGAATCTTTCGACGCCTGGCGTTCAGATTCGGAGGAGGTATCACGAGATTCGGGAGTCTTAGAAGAGGGACTTTAGGTAATGTGGCACTCTTAGCAATCATAGACGGTTGCTGTGTGTAATGAGGCGACTGACCTGGAACGCCCAGAGGACACTGATTCTGCGGACCGCTCTCTCTGTGCCTTTTTCTGCCGATCACTCGACACACGTGTCGAATCTCGGGTGTGGTTAGTGTGTTTAGAGGAAGAGATGTGGGTAGCGCTCTTGCTGCCGGGTGTTGTCCCCATAACTGACCTGCCGGACAGTCCTCCGAGGTCTGGGGCTTGCACTTGGGTGTCTAACGACACCCTTGTGCCCAAGCCGTCTGATACGGCGGTGTTGCTGCCATCACTGAAGGAACCCACTGCGTCCATGGCCTCGAGTTGCCTGGCGTAGTGGGCCCAATATTTGGTCGAGCGGTCCTAAAGTGTCTTGGCTTTGAAGAGCTTACAAGCTCTACAATTTGCCTTGGGGTGGTCCCTTGGAAGACACAGGTTACAGGTGTTATGTTTATCTACCCAGGGGAACTTACGGTTGCCCTTTGGGCAGAATTTAAATTGAGTACTCTCCATATGTCAAGGTCAGGCAGCGGGCGGGTACATGTAGGAAAACGAGTGCGTGTGAGTATGTCCAACCCCCACTCTCCCCACTTGTAGGGCAGAGGCCTTCCGAACGCCCAAAATCCGTTGTGTAGTCTCGATGGCTGTTCGTCCTTGGTCTCAAGTACCGGTTCGATCTTCGACATGGGGTTTGAGAACAGGGATTTTTTGATAATTTTATGGTAAATGGCTAAAAGCCAGGGAACTCCACAACTATGCTTCCGACAAGTATGGCAGAAAAAAACAATCTGAGGGTCCTACACACGTGAGGGATCATGGGTACAGTGGACGTCATACTAGGGATAGTATTACTGGCATTCCTTAGTTCGACGTCCCTTTCCGAGTTTCGAAAAACAAACTGTAATATTCTGCAGCTTGCACTAGATGTCGGCCTATGCACAGCATGTGATCTAAGCAGATTCCACAAGCCTCAGAAATAAAGAGAGAGGGAGAGAGAGAGTTTTGCGTTGGGTGGGGGGTTGCATGGGGTTCCCCCCCACCCCGCATATATGTTACAATTGTGAAAAGGTCAATTGTAATTCTATCAATTGTAAATCGAACAATTCGTATACAACCGTCCGAGCAGTGCTCGGTTTACCTAGGCATTCTTCTATCACTGAAGCCAGGAAAAAAAACTGCACTGGTTGCCCTTCAAGCATAGGGTATCCTTCAAGATACTCACTCTCACATTCAAATTTTTGATTGACTCTGCACCCATCTATCTGACCCACTGCATTCATCGCTATGTCCATGGTCGCTCACTCAGGTCCTCTGAGCAAGCCATGCTTAGTCACCCGCGCTTTAGCTCAGTCAAATTTGTCAAAACCATCTTCAGTGTCGCAGCCCCTGCTCTCTGGAACACTCTTCCCCTTCACCTTAAGAGCTCCTCCTCACTGATCTATTTAAAAAAAGAAATCTCAAGACCCATCTCTTCAACACTCCTTAGTCCTCGCTCAACGTCTCTTTTCAGATTTTAGAGTTTCAATCTCTTTTTCATGTTAATGTCTCGTTTGCTTTATGTGCGCCGTGAGGCCTCCGGGTGATTTGACGCGTTACTAAGAATTGAAATTAATAAATATAAATAAATTATTGTGTTTTATGTAATAGTACTTACCTTTCCCAAGATTTATCTTGGACCATATGTATTTATAATAAATCATCATTTTTTACAATACATAGTGTTTCAGTGTTTCTTTGCACCATATGCATACTACAACTTCGTTGTACCTTCCTACAGCCCTCTCTCCCACCTAAGATAAGCCTGGCTGTTCCATCTACGCAACCAAATCTTCATAGATGGTACAGCCTTTAACTAAGAGTGTAGTCTCTGTATTGCCCCAGATGAACAAGTTACTTTCTTACCTGGTAACGTTCTTTCGATGGGATGGTCCGACAACGTATTCCATATCTATGACATGTAATCACCACAGCTGTGCTGCTTCGGAAACCTTTTTCGGCGTCTGCGTCCTGCGTCGATGACGTCGATGCGCCGTCGTCGAGGGCCTCCTCCGACGTCCGACGTCATCCGATGTGATAAGTAGGACGCACGACGCCCGTAGCCTCAGTTGTAGTTTTTTCACCCCAGAACGTGTGACACTAGTCAACTGCCAGTCAGACACAAAGCCTTGCGTAACGTAAGCTGCAATCGCAAAAGAAATTCTGCAGCAGGGAAGGCAGGGCGGGAGCGATATGGAATACGTCGTCGGACCATCCCATCGAAAGAACGTTACCAGGTAAGAAAGTAACTTGTTCTTCGAGGGGATTGGGTCCTCCGACGTATTCCATATCTATGACAGACTCCCAAAGCAGTACCAGAGCAAGGAGGAGGGAAAGAATTTAGAATCAAAATTTAGAATAGCCAATCAAATAGCAGAGCAAAGGACCGCCTTGCCAAAGGCCAGATCCTGTGCACGAATGGAATCGAGGGAATAGTGACGTACAAATGTATGTACTGAAGCCCAGGTGGCTGCATCACAGATGTTGCGAATAGGAACACCCCTCTGCAGGGCAGTAGATGCAGCCATACCCCTGGTAGAATGGGCCCGCAAGCCAGCCGGTGGGTCCTTACCCGCCAAGCGGTAGCACTCCGAGATGGACAAAATAATCCAGCGAGACTGTTTCGTCACAGCTTGCCCCAAACGCTTTCCAGCGCAACCAATAAAGAGTTGATCGTCCACTCTGACCCGGGACATGCGTGAAACATAAAAGCTTAAAGCTCTCCTAGGATCAAGCCTATGGAGCCTCTCCTCTTCCTTACCAGGATGCGGAGGAGGATAGAATGCCGGAAGAACAACCTTCTGGGCCAAATGAAATTCCGTCACTACCTTCGGAAGAAAAGAAGGACGAACTCTAAGGACAACCCTGTCTTTGTGAAATACACTGAAGGGTGGCTTAACTGAAAGTGCCTGTAACTCACTCACTCTGCGAGCGTAAGTAACCGCAACTAAAAACACAATTTTCAGAGTTAAGAGCCTCAAAGGGCAAGAATGTAAAGGCTCAAACGGAGCACCCATAAGAAACTTAAGAACAAGGTTTAAATCCCAACCGGGCACCAGGAAAGGTGACGGAGGGAACACATTAGTGAGCCCTTTCAGAAACTGTGAAATCAAAGGGATTTTAAAGTAAGAACATTCTTCAGACGAGCGCTTAAAGATGGACAGCGCCGCCAGGTAACCTTTAATGGTACCCACTTGCAAGCCCCTGTCGGCCAAAGAAAGTAAAAAGGACAGAACCATGGGGATGTCACATGCAAAAGGATCCACATTCTGAACACTGCACCAGTCGCAGAACTTACGCCAACGGCAACGGTACAGAGACTTTGTTGCTGGCCATCGGGCCGAAAGCAACACCTCCATCACGTCTTCAGGGAGGTCCCAATTCCTATACCTCAACCTTTCAGAAGCCAAGCGTGAAGGTTGAGGGATCTGACCTCTGGATGGAGAACCTGACCCCCCTCCCATGAGAGCAGATCGTCTCGGTAGGGAAGACGACGCGGAGGGCAGATGGACAAGTCGAGAAGGTCCGGGTACCACGTCCTCCGAGCCCACGCCGGAGCAATGAGGATCATCCGGGAACCGAACTTCCGTAACCTCCGCAGCACTTGCGGGATGACGGGGCCTGGAGGAAACGCATACAGCAGCGGGAACGACCACTCCACCACGAACGCATCTCCTAAGGCTCCTTTTGGAGGAAATTCCCGCGAGCAAAACCTTTCGCACTTCCGGTTGACACTGGAGGCGAAGAGATCCACTCGAGGGGTCGCCCAAAGGGCGAAAATCTCCAGGAGAATCTCCTGAGCCAGCTCCCACTCGTGAGAGATCGTGCTCTGCCTGCTCAGAGCATCCGCCGTCACGTTTTCGTCTCCGGCCAGATGAACTGCCGAGATCGAAACTTCCTGCTGGATGGCCCAGAACTCGAGCTGCATCGCCTCCCTGCACAGAGGAAGTGACCCTGCCCCCCCCTTTTTGTTGAGGTAGTGCATGGCCACTGTGTTGTCCGTCAGGATCAGGACACTCTTTCCTCGCACAGTCGGCAGAAAAGCCTTCAGGGCTAGCCTGACGGCCCTCAGCTCCAACAGATTGATATGGAGTCTGGACTCCGACAGAGGCCAACGACCGCTGACTGTCAGCCCGTTGGCATGAGCCCCCCAACCCGTGAGGGATGCATCCGTCACGATCGTCACCTCCGGCCAGGGAAGCCAAAAACGAGCCCCCTTCATCAAGTTGCCTTCGACGGCCCACCACAGAAGGTCCCGGGCGACCGAGGGCGGCACCTGAACCGGGTCCGACATCCTGCCGGAGGACTGCGACCATTGCGTCTTGAGCGCCCACCGCAAAGATCTCATCCGCAGGCGAGCCTCTGGCACCAGAAGAATGCAGGATGCCATGAGGCCGAGCAGCCTCAAGAACACAAACGCTGGGAGCGCCTGGGCATGCTGAAACTTGTGCACCATCTGCTGAATGTGAAGAGCCCTCACCTGGGGAGGAAAAAACTGCCCCAGGGAAGTGTCGAGCACTGCTCCGATGTACTGGAGCCGCTGTGTTGGCGTCAAATGGGACTTCTTTAAATTGAGGGAGAAGCCCAGCCTGTGAAGGGAGTGGCAGGTGACGGACAGATGATCCAGGACTTGCTCGGGAGAGCTCCCCCTGATCAACCAATCGTCCAGGTAGGGGTAGACGTGAATCCCCCCTTGCCTGAGATGCGCTGCCACCACCACCATGAGCTTGCTGAAAACCCTTGGGGCGGAGGTCAATCCGAACGGCAGGACCCGAAACTGAAAGTGCGAGTCGCCAACCGCGAACCTCAGGTACTTCTTGTGCTTGGGATGGATCGGCACATAGAAGTAAGCATCCTTGAGGTCGAGTGACACCAACCAGTCCTGAAGCTGAAGGGCCTGGAGGACTTGAAAGAGAGTAACCATCTTGAACTTGTCCTTCCTGAGGAGTTTGTTCAAACCGTGCAAGTCCAGGATGGGTCTCAATCCCCCGTCTTTCTTCGAAATCAAAAAATAAGGGGAATACCATCCCTTGTTCCTCTCCGCTACAGGCACCAGTTCTATGGCGCCTTTCTCCAGCAGGGCTTGAATTTCCTGCGAAAGGAGCGGATCCGGACTCTGCAAAGAGAGGTTCTCCGGTGGATTGTCGCGAGGCCTGTGCCGAAAGGGAAGACAGTAGCCGTGGGCTATGATCTCCAGAACCCACACATCTGAAGTAATGGCACGCCACTCTGCAAGATGCTGCGCCAGCCTTCCCCCAACCGGCGAACCATGGGACATGGCCTCATGACTGAGAGGGAGCGGCCGCGGCGTTACCTGAGGGCAAAGAGGCAACTGCCCGAGGGGCCTTGGCACCACGGGTACCCTGTCGTCCACCTCTGGTACCCCTGCGTTGGCCTCTTTGACTGCCAGCTCCTCTCGCTTTACTGAAGGATGAGTAATAGCGAAAGGAACCACCCCTCCACTGCTGTCCCCTAGGACGAAAAGGCGGAGGTTGGCGAACTGCAGCGCCCAACGACTTCGCTGCAGCTTTCGAGGTCTGCAACCTCTCAAGGCTCTCGTCAGCCTTGCTGCCAAACAGGTGTTCACCGTCAAAGGGCATGTTGAGGAGCCGAGACTGCACATCAGGAGCAAACCCGACTTCCGCAACCACGCAAACCTGCGTATCACGGTGCTCGCCGCCATGGACCTACTGACGCATTCAGCTAAGTCCAAACCCGACTGAACGGACTCACACATGGCATCCTTACCATCCTGGACCATAGCAAGGAAACCATTCCGTTCGTCCCCTTTGGGAATATGTTCAGCCGCTAACGCAACACAGTTCCACAGAGTGTGTGAAACGAGACAAGGCACAAATGGAGTTGGCCGCCTGAAGCGCCATACCACCAGAAGAAAACACTTTCTTCGCCCAGCCATCAAAACGTTTGTCGTCCCTATCAGGAGGGATGGTAGGGTACGACGCCTGCTTTGCCGGGGCCGTGGCCGCCTGCACCACCAAACTCTCCGGAGTGGGGTGCCTGGTCAAGTAGCAGGGGTCGCTACTGGCTGGACGGTATTTTCGCGACAAGGATCTGCCCACCGCCGGGAGACTCTCCGGAGCAGTCCAAGCCGGCGCCACTCTTCTCTGTAAAGCCATATGGAACGGCAGTACCGGATCAGTTGGGGGACCAACATCAAGGATGCCTTTCAGATCATCCTGCACAAACTCCCCTGGGGGAGCAGACCAACCCAAGTACTCAGAAACCCTAGCCATAAGGTGCCGGTACAAGGAATCGGCATGAGAGCCAGGCTCAGGCCTACAAAACTCCACCTACGGAGAGGTGTCCAGTCCACTGGCATCATGCAGTGACTGTCTCAAATCGTCAAACTGAGTATGGCCCGAGACAATGTCATCTGGAACCCGACTAGGAACCAGGCCATCAGAATCCTCATCCGCCTCTGAAATATAGTCCAGGTGGCGAAAAGAAGGCACCCGAGAGTGCTTGCTCTTAACCAGAGCCTTCCTAGGGGGTCTACCCGTGCCACGCGGTACCTCCGACACGAAAGGCGTCGATGGCGTTGAGCGAATCGGCGCCGGCGTCCAGAGAACCGGCATCGGCGCCGAGAGGATCGGCATCGACGTCGAGGAAACCGGCGTCGACGTCAGATGCAGCGCCTCCAGCATCGGCAGTGTCGACACAGCCCTCGAGGCCGGAGCCCCGAGCGTGTCCCTCGACGACATGAGCGTCGACGGCTTCGACGAATTCCTCGGAGCCGGAGCCTCGAGAAAGCCTGTCGACGCCACAGACGTCGATGTCTTCCTCGAAGACCTCACAGGTACACACGGTCTCGAACGCGTCGAGGACCGGGACCTGGAACGGGTACGTCGAGAACTAGTCCCCTTGTCCGAATGGGACCTCTCCCGTGACTCGTGCCGACCACTCTAGCGAGCGGTGTCTCTCGACCTCTCACGACCGACCCCACTCGGGGGCGCGGACGGCGTAGTACCCTGCGACTCAAGAATCGCCAGCATTTTCTTCCCGAAGGAAGCCCATTCCTCCGGCGTCGCACGGCTGGTGGGGTAAGCGACGTGCCGGGAAGAGTCCTCCGAAGAGGACCTGGAAGACGACCGGTGTCGGTGCTTCCGAGAATGCCTCGAAGAGGCTGAGGAGTGGCGAGACCGACTCCTAGAAGGAGACCCACAAGACTTCTGACGATGACGCGGAGAGTCACCCCTCGAATCATCCGTCGAAAGCCCCGCAGACTTCGACTTCCTGGGCTTGGACACCCGACCTACCGACAACTTCTTCTTACGTTCGCGTAAGGCTTTGGCCGTGAGCGACTGGCAGTCGATACAGTCATCCATGTCGTGGGCCTCCCCAAGGCACCAGAGGTAGGCGTCGTGCGAGTCTGTCACCGACATCTTGGACCCACACTCCCCGCACTTCTTGAAACCCGGACACGGGGTCGAAGACGAAGTATAAGACATCTTCACACAAAGGATTTTCACAAAACGAACAGGTTCGAAGAACCGAGAAGAACAGAACTCCAAAGAGTCGAGGCGTGAACCGAGAAACACGAAGCAACAGGTTCGCGGAAAAAACGGAACTGAGGCTATGGGCGTCGTGCGTCCTACTTATCACATCGGATGACGTCGGTGGAGGCCCTCGACGACGGCGCATCGACGTCATCGACGCAGGACGCAGACGCCGAAAAAAGTTTCCGAAGCAGCACAGCTGTGGTGATTACATGTCATAGATATGGAATACGTTGGAGGACCCAATCCCCTCGAAATGGTTTTATGAAGCCCTTAGTTGGACTTTAGAAAAACTGTCCTAACAGTATCTAAACCCAAACACACTGTCCCATTTGTCTGGTGTCCTTAATGAACCACAACTGGTGGGCCATGAAAGACTGCAGAGAAACAGGTTCCTTGTTAAGGGTGGAACAAAACATATGCTGCAAAGTATAGGTAGGCAGTGTTGCTGTCTTCTTGTGAGGACCCGTATCCAGGATGTCTGTCAACTCATGTTCAACGAGAGGCCTAGACGGTGCCCCGAGACCCAATGTCTCAATCACCTTCTTGATGGTTTCGCCGTTAGTTTGCATTAGGGTACTGTGGTGGGTCAGAGATGGGGTTGGACATTTCCAAATTACTTTTATTTAAATATGAGAACGGCCTAGGTATTCCCTATTCTAAATGGATTCCCTACCCATCTAAAAGGAACTAAACGTGCTTGTCTTTCATCAGGAAGTCCCAAAGAAAGAAAAGTTCTCCGTCCAAATCCAGTTCTACCCTGACCCTACCACCAAGAAACTAAACCTAAACAATCCCAGGAGATTGCCTTGATTTTTCCTAATGTATCAATGTTTTTCAATTGCCTCTTTGTATCAATGTATTTTAATCTTGTAGCTATTTATCTAGCAGGATCTTCAGTAATAGTCTCTTCTTATCTTCTGCAGTAGCTCTTGTAATTCCTCCACAATGTTCTTAGGTTTGATATTCTCTTTAGCAAAGTACTTATGCCAACCTTCCTTGTGATATTTCCTCACTTGTTGGTTGGAGGATTTAGACCTCCCACAGTCTATTGATCCAAGCTCTCCTAGCTTGGCTGAGGTTTCTGCCTACTTGATATTTCTCCACTTGTGGATTCTCTCTTTGTCGCCACTTTCTGTACTTGACAAGTTTGTTCTTCTCTCTTACAAGAATTTATGTCACAGTTTGTTGTCTTTGCAGCTTGTTGCTCATCTAGTATTTTCCCTTTATTATTAGGTTCTGGTCTGGACCATTCATAGACTTCTGGGTCTGTGTTATTCAACCCCACCCTTCTCAGCTTTATATAGTTCCAATTACATAGGTTTACATTTAGTAACTCCTCGCGAGTACTGGTACGAGTTCCTCTTCTCGTCTTCCATTGCCCCAGCGACCTTCCGCCTCTCTCGTTCTCCCCATTACCTCACTGCAGGCTGGGGAATGTCGCGGGCTCTTGCGTTTGGTTGGGTACTCTTCTCCGGTAGTTGGTTTCCTTCTCTTCATCGTGCCCTTGTCCTCAGTTGTCCTTCCGCCATGTATGAAGCGGGCGGTTGGGAAGCTGCTCGTGTTCCCAATGACTCGCTCTTTCTTCGTGCTTATCGGTTTTCCATTCTCGGCTTCCCTTACCAAGTATATGGGCTTTACCGATTGGAAGCTTCTCAGGCTTCCAGTTGCCTTCTCGGATGGTCTTGGCATGTTTAATTGGCGCCCTGCCCACCACGGTAGATACATGGTCTCACCACCACCTGAAGCAGGACTCTGCTTTCCTGCTGTACAATGGTTCTCACGTTGTCAGATACACCAGGCCTCCAGTGTCTCAGTCTGGCGTCTAGCCTCTCTTCGAAGGTCCTGGAGTCTCACAACTGTTCTCTGGTCAGCCTCCTTCAGACATGCTCACGTCAGGGGGCTTCCCCGGAATAGGATACTCTTTGCCTCTCCAGCTTCTTCTACTCGTCCTAGTTAAGTATGCACTTTCTCTTAAAGAGTCTAATTTCCTTCTTCGTGCTTGTAGGTTCCAGCATTACCTTCAGCCAAACATGTATATGGTAGAGTAGTCTTTGCAGCAATTAGTCCCATGTATGCTACTTGGTTGTGTGGCTTGGGGAGTTCCTCACAGGAACAGTAGTCCTTGTCCCCTAAGGGGGAGTCGATCCCATTTTCCCAAACACCTAGGGAGTTTGTTGCGGAGCAGGCTCACATCCCTAGCCTGTAACGGGAGGCTCCCTCTTGGGGAGAAGGGACGAATACCTTTGTGTTAGCTAAAGCAGACCCTCCCCAAGGGTCACTTTGGTCTCAGTTTCGGCGAGTAGCAAATGAGGAGATTAGACACAGACTGATGGGTAAACCAAGCTTTTTGTATTAGATAGAAAATACACAGCAATCAGAGTGATCAGCATATAAGGAGGAAAATACATCAGGACATGTGGCAGGCAGTCGGCACTCAGAGCTCTCTTCAGGGACAGCCCTTAGAGCGCAGGTTATATAGCATATCCTATGCCATCACTAATATATTATAGCATTTGCACAATTGTGGGAGGCACTTTGCATGGAATTGCAGACATTTAGCAATAGCTGCCAACATCTCACTTGTGACCTTGTGATGAAGACTTGCAGGGACATAGGCTGGGTACATCGTGTTGTATTATAGATATGCAGCATTTGCGGAAACCCTACTGTCATCTACCATATGTCATGCTAATGGTATATTTGTAGAGAGCAAACAGAAGAGAAAGTCGGATGTGACCCTTTGCCTTGTTACAGGGTCTTGGTCTAATCTGCTCCAGGAGAGGTTTGGGCATGTCTGAGCAGCGGAGTGCAGAAGGAGGCAGAGGGAAAGGCAAAATGCAAGATCTGAGGCCTAAATGTATGAGAGAGGGCCTAACGTAGCATACCATAACATAGCATAACAATCCTGCCACAACACCACCTCATTTGGTCGTCCCTGAGAAAGGGTTTAGACCACAGGGAGCAGGATTGGGGCATAGCATCAAAGATGCCTAGATACACGGGTGACATAGGAATTGGGTAGATGGGCACATGGATTGTCACAGAAAGGATGCTGATTTAGAGACATAGATCGTCGGCCTCTAAGGCCCCAATTAAAATATGCATAATATTCAGCGTTGTAATGAACAGTAACATGTTGGAAACCATTCAAAGGATTAAATAATGCAATAGCAGCGTTATTCCTAGCTTAAACAGTACAACCCTACGGAGATTGGGGCCTTGTGCCCAAAAGTTTCAAAGAGTGTCAGTCGTTACAGGACCCAGTAGATTGGAGAGATGATGCAAAGGTTTAGGATCCCTGCAAGCACAATTATGACAGATGCGTAGAGATGCAAGAACCCAGCTGAGGCGCTGGGCACATTCAGCTGGCCCCCAAGCTCCCCTGGGCTGGAGTACTTACTCTCTGGGCGTCCCGTCATTTTGACCCCACCGATCTTCACATGTCATCAAGGACATGACCTCTGTAAACAACCTTTAGAACCGAGGCTGCTTCATTTCCGGGTCAGGATTTCTGCCTGACACTGCAGCAGCTTATTCACAACCGCATGGTTCATTCAAGGTATTTACTTGCCTGACACAGCTTACTTGTCTGTTGTATTCTGTTACCTAAGACTGCAACACTTAGGTGTATTTGCAATTCATGAGCCAAGGGCTATAATGTAGTCCTGTTGTGCTCGAACGTAAATGGTTTCCCTTGTTTTTCGACGTGCAACACCATGACACAGTCCGACTACTCGATAATTAGTGTGTTTCAACTGGCCTACTTAACTTCCCATTGTCGGATGTAACATGCTCTTTTTACTTGCAACGCCTCAGTCGCCTGATAACTAGCGCGTTCCAACTTACCACAATCTGTTTTTTTTTTAGGAAAATTGAGGTCCACTCCTGCCCACTCCTTCTGTGCTATGCTTGTCTCAAAGGAGGATGATGGCAGCCATGTCTGCCATACCGACTGACTAATGAACAAAAGTAAGTCATGCGGAATGTATCTGCATTTGCTAGTAGACTGTTGTGGTTGTTGCCCATTTTTAAATGTGCTCATGAATGGACAGCCCAACTAAATCACTGCATTTTTCCAGGATTAGATTGGCCTCCTTGTGGCAAGTTTCAATATACAGTGGGCTATGACCCCCTTTAGTGTAATAGCTGGAAAACCGCCTCCACACAAGACCTTTTGCAGGCTTGCATTTCTCGTGGCTGTTGGACTAATTCAGAGGCACACACAGCCAACTAACACAGGTAGTCCTCTTTTCCCCTCATGGTCTCTCTCTTTATTTTCAATTTTTAAATTTCCACTTAGATATGGGGTTGGCCTCACTCCCTTCTGCCCCACCATTGTTTGGCTGACGGCATGGGGACCATGGGCACTAAAGTCACTGTGAATTCACCTGGCATTCATGGAGGTACGTCTAAGCATGGGGCATTTCACTATGGTATTGTCACCCATGTATGTGAATGTAGAGCACTGCCATTAGGCCGTGTTAATTGTCCAATCAAAGTTTTGATTCATGTGGCCATACATATATTTCTGTTGTTGTAGAATGTCTTTTTAACTCACTGATGAAGATGTGGTGAAACAGCACCTTCACGTCGAAACCGGTCAGTCCTGTCCGAGTCTTGGAAATGTTACTATATTGGACAACAACTTAGATTTATTCCAAGACAGAACAAAAGCAAAAAAAGACATATTAATTTTGTATTAGATTAAATGTTTTGTAGGTATATTTTGAATTTGTATATTGTGTTATTTTGATTGCTGAATTATATATGAATGAGTGCATTAGGATAGATTGTGTGTTGGATGGGTGAGAATGAGTCGTCATCTTTCTTTTCTTTTTCTTCTCTTTTGTGTTTGGTCACAGTTGTGTTTTACCTGCATAAAATTGTTATTTCTTAGATTAATTGATTTTTACTTTTGAATCTTATGACTTTGTATCGATCTAAATAAATATTTTTGATACCTTTATAAAATTATCTCCTCTGGTATCTCCTTTCAGAAAATTACTACTGGAGTACTTATGCACCTACACTCCAAATGTGCAGCGTTATTGTAGCTGCTTGTTGACAGACTTTTGAGACCGATGAGCCACCCATAGGAGAAAAACGTAGCAGACATTTGAGAGCAATGGGCCACCCATAGGATACAAGTGTAGCAAACTTTTGTGAGCGACGGGCCACCCGTATGAGACCGGCTTAACAGTGGCATGCTTTTGGTAGATCAGGTGAGATAGTGGCCACACTCCGCAAGTTGTACCTCGGGACATGTAGCAGAGCTTTGTTGTCGAGGAGTGCTGGATGTGGAGTCATTGGGGTTTTAGCTGCTGGGACCCCGGTAGACAGCTGAAGAGAGCTTTCTTTATCCTGTACCCCTGCAGATTGCAGCTTTGCTGTGTCTTTGGTGCTGGCAGATGGCGGGGTGTCTTTGTCCTGGACCCCTTTCTGTTCTTCGTCAAATGGAGGTGCTGTTTTCACACACTGGCTGGCTTGGACCCAGAAGTCATGGCCGCTACAGCATACTGAAGTGTAGGTTGTCAGCAGGATCTGGAAAGGATCCTTCCAGCGAGGATGCAGGGATGATTTTTACTGATGCACGTTCAGGACCACTCAGTCTCCCGGCAGGAAGCCGTGGCACTGCGTTTCAGGAAGGAAGCTTAGAGACATTTGGTAAAGTCAGAGGCTACAGAGGCTACAGGGTCCAACTGTGAGCTAAAATAGGCTACAGGGCATTGTAGGTCCCTGTGCTGCTTTGCGAGTACACCTAAGGCATACCCCTCTTTCTCATCACAGAACAGGGTGAATGATTTAGAGTAGTCAGGAAGGGAGAGGGCGGGGCAATGGAGAGGGCAGTCTTGATCTTGGAAAAGGCTGTGGAAGTGTCAGGAGACCATGTGAGCCTGTCGGTCTGGGAGTCATGTAGCATTTTTGCATCAGTGCCACAGTAGAAGCATAATCAATGATCCAGGGGTGCAAAAATTGCTCATTCCCAAAAAGGAGTGTAACTGTCTTTT